>NC_051048.1:8955425-9157925 GCF_904848185.1 Acanthopagrus latus
CACTAGGGGGCCCAGTCAGAAGGGAGAAGAATAGTTCCATGTATATTCAGAAACATATACATATACAATCTAAAACATTATATCAATGTTAATGTCTTAACTCATTCATTTTAAACAGACACAACATTAGCATTAATGTGTGGGTAAGGAGTATTTCAGTGGTTTTAGCTCATTAAAAGATGGCTGAAAACATTTACATCTGAACAAGTAAAGACACAGATTAAACTAAATTTGGAAGACAGGGCTATACCTCTCCTGTAAATATATATTGAGTTAAGCTAAAATATATGCGAAAAAAAAATAATGAGCATGATGGTAATCATGCCACAGTTAAGCCGGTTCTGTTTGTTTACCAAACATCATAAAATTGTAATGGTAAGGCGTGTACCCGACGCTTACAGTCCGTTTGGTGTAACCCATCCGTTTAATCCAGCCCCGTCTCGACAGTCGCCCCCCCCCCCCAAAAAAAGACTGTTTCACAATAATTACAACAGAAGTGCCTGTGCATTTTTCTGAGTATCACAAACACTTCAGAATTACCCCATGCATTATTCATCATTTGTGCCAAGTAGAGAGCAAACAAAAACTTTTTCAAAAAAGTATCAGGGAGGCATATTAATGTGTATATACTTTGGTACCATTAATATGTGCAAGTGGTCGGGTTGCTCAGCCGGAGACAAACTCCTATGCCAACCCTCAGAAGATATTTAAAACTAATTTGCAACAGACGACGAGATGTTCATACCAAAATGTATCTGCGAAGGCCGTCTCTAGTCACTTTTTCCTCTTCATATACACCACATCCATCATGAGGTGTTTTTGTCTAAAAAAGTTAGAACACTCACTTCGACAATACTTCCCAAAACCTGCAGTAACTAATTTCTGATCCACTGAGAAAAGTCAGAAAACAGTTGCTAATTCAAATATCCAGCAGTCAAGGAGCAACATTAGCTTTCACCCTCGATGCCTGGTCAAGATTGAGCAGCCCCCTCTAACAGGATTTGCTCACGCATTTAGCTTAGCGGCTACAAGTCGTTTCAAATTAATGTGGGATTTGGCAAACAGTATGAAAATCTTATGGTTTTCTTTATTTTGTTATATTTTTTTAAATATTTTGAATAAAACCCCCCACCTGACATACCATGGGAAGTAAATGTGAATTTTGGGTTTAAATTGTCCTTTGAGTCCAATATTCAATCTATTTTTAGCTCTGTTGTTGGTCTCCACCGACAACCAAGCAAAATGTGTGGCATTTTAGCTGCTCAAACTCCCAGTATGTTCACCACATAGTATCTAATCCTGTCTGTCTCGCGTTTGGTGCTGAGCAGTGTCCAGCCGGAAGTCGCGCCTCAGGGAACAGCTCATATCCCGAGGCTGTCTGCACTTGTAGCGGCAGAGGAGGCATTAGCTGTATAAATATATATCATACTACAGAATAGCAGCACCATGCACTTTTTGACTGAACCCAAAACATATGTATGAATCTATAACTGCTTCTGCTTCTGTGTATGTTCTCGACTGTCTGCCTTTTAAGAGCTGCACTGAGGCAAACTCCTGTCAGCCGTGTTGACATGGCAATAAAGTACTGAGAGTCCAGGGGGATTTTAGAGCTATTCACACTTGAAACAGCTGCCTGCTGCGGCCAAAAACGACACCATGAGAGTGGTCGGAGGGAAGTAAAACACTAAAGTTGTGGGTGGGGGAGCTAAACAATGAGCTGAGCTCTCTGTAATTGAGGGGAGCTGCTTTTATATACGATTTGTAGCATTTTACTATGATCCATTGTTTTCATAATGTTGTTTATAATGGCTGATTTAACACCCTCAAGATCAGGGATGGATTGCAAGACCACGGTTTCAGGGCCAGACAAGACTGGAAATTGTTCCCAAGTCTCCTTAAAAATATCCTTTGGTTCGAGGTTTACAGATCTTGAAACGCAGTCTTGAACAGTGGTCACTGGCTTGGTAGCGCTCTCAACTGTGACACCACTACCATCCCTTTGACCTTCCCACTTGGTCAAGTCATAAACATGTGCTTCTTTTCTCAATATTTGACCAAAACCATAGTCTTTCTCAATGTAAGATGTCTAAACTTAACCAAGCACAGGACTCAGGATTCAAGTTTTATGTTCTGTACCATCCACTCCCACCTCCTCTCTGGGATTTCTGCTGATTTAATACTATCTGGACCGGGAAAACCATTGCCACTGAACATATTTCAGGCAGCAGTTATTTTTCTTCCAAAACATATTTGGTAAAGTCCTCTGGTAGTATATGGCCATCATTTTTTAGGAGACCGGTTGGCTAATGTTCATACCGCAGAGACGTCCAAAATGGATGTTATTCGCAGTGGTACTGTGCTACTTTTGCTTCAGAACGAAACTCTTCCCTTCACTCGCCGCTGAACTTGTGACCCCCCCCGGACATCCTCGTCGTCTGTCAGACCGCTGTCACCTCCGTGCACAGCCCCTGCATAAAACCCTCAGTCCCCTCGGTGTCATTTATTGAGTCGACTGACTTACTGCAGCAGCATTTACTTCTGCGAGGGGTAACTTGTTTATCCGCGGAAGTGATAGCAGCCCGTGTGATGCCTCCAACCTGGCACATGAGATTAGTGTCTGCTAGCACCGCTGCCATGCCAATCAGTTCAACGGAGATGGAAGGGGCTTGGCAGCCCACCCACGGACACACGTGCAAACACCACGCAGACATGCATATAGCCACCACTCCCCTCTGAGGAGCCAGATGATGGCACGGGACCGGAGTGCCGGTGACAGATTTTCTCGGGAGTCAACATGAGGAATACAATGGAGTGTGTTTAGCCCGAGGGTTGAGGGGACAGACGCGGGGGGGAGGCAGTGAGAACGTGAGAGAAATGTATTGTACACACAGTGCACACTGCAGATGTCTCATCCACCCATCTCCTGCGCTGTAAGAGAACTTTTTTTCTTTTCTTTTACACACCGTCAGTCAGGATGTGTGCGGAAAACATGAAGATGACGGATTCAGAGCACTGGTATGTGCATTCGAAATAACAACAAGTTGCAGCTCATCCACATTTTATCATTTTTTTATATGTAAAATTTATTCTAATTATGATAAAAGAGCTCTGCTTTTATAGTGTTTTTATATTTATGGACAGGAAATTCACTTGAATTTGAAATACATTTTCCAGAGGAGGTCTGAGGCTCATGCAGCTTGCCCCATCAGATGTTGTTTCACTTGCC
Organism: Acanthopagrus latus; assembly: GCF_904848185.1. Taxonomy (NCBI): domain Eukaryota; kingdom Metazoa; phylum Chordata; class Actinopteri; order Spariformes; family Sparidae; genus Acanthopagrus; species Acanthopagrus latus. The sequence goes on from NC_051048.1 coordinate 8,958,652, forward strand.
AGTATTGCTAACGCTATCTAGCAAAAGGAAAGGTAGCTATTCTAGTCAGCTAACGTTAACGTGTCTAACACAAGCTAACATTTATGCTGCTAACACTAGCAAATATTTACATTGCTGACATTGCTAGTATTTACATTGTTGATACTAGCTACTGTATATGTTACTGACACTAGCTAACTTTTACATTGCTAACACTAGCTAATATTTACATCAGTATTGCTAGAAAATCTTTACGTTTACAACAATAGCTAGTTAGGGCAGTACAGTATACTGGGCATACTTTAAAAATCAGCTTTTTTTAATGTTTTTTTCCCCCACAAACTGGCAACTACCAAGACTGATGATCGCTAATGAAACACAGATACCAACAGCATTATACTATTGGCGCACAATCCTTGTTAGAAGCAGAAAACCAATTGTCGGAATACACAGGCAGGAACAGAAGAATCCATTTGTACCCAACATAATTTTCAAAAAATGGTATTCATGGTCATAATAATGATTTTTAGAGAGGAGGAGATACTTTTATTCTGCACATTTACACAAGCTCTCTAGATGTATTATATTTTTAAAAAATGTTATCAATGTGAGCTTGAAGAAAAAGTTCATGGGAGAGGTGACAGTTTTACATAATAACATGAATCCACTCACATCAAAATGTCCATGTATTCCAGTCAAGTCTTAGAAGAGTAGTTTTGAATTCTTTTTAAAAAATGAACAGAACTAATTTTTTTTTAATTCACAATCAGTCATCACAAGAACAGAGATGAGGTCTGAGTCATGACAAACAATTCAGAAACACACGTTTGATAGGTTAATTTGACACCAAATTAACTTCCATGTGTTCCAGAGGTAAAAGCCCACTGTTTGGCCATTCCTGGCACTTTGGTTGAAGGGACAGTTTAACATTTTAAGAGATCTGCCCATTCACTTTCTTAACAACATTTTGATGAGTAGATTGATACCACACTCTTGTCTGCTCCTTACTTATGAAGCTACAGCCAGCAGGCAGTTAGGTGGAACAGATGTGCTAATTGCTTAGCTTGGCATAAAGACCGGAAGCATTAACGTGTTTCATCAAATAATATTGCATAGCCGGATCAGTCACTTCCATAACTTACAGAACATATATTTTTGTACGTATAAAACATCTTTGGACAGCACCAAGCTAGCTGTTAACCCCTGCTACCAGTCCGTATGCTAAGCTAAGCTAATTGCCTACTGGCTCGAGCTTCATATGAACATAAAAATGGGATTAAAGCAAACACGAATTAACATTCTCTCTTTTTTCTGTTACTGATGGCCACAGGTCTGCAGCAAACACCAAACTGCTGGCTGGACATTTATGAAGTAAAGAACGTGAAACATGCATCTCCGACCTCTCTCTGTGCGTGTTCACATATTGTATAACCACAGTTCAAGTATGTATTTGAAATTAACTTCTTCCAGCATGAGTGATTGAGGAAAGACAGCGAACTCCGGGGCTTCTGTATTGCTCTCCGTCAGCGTTCTTGCCTGACTTAAGAGTTTATTTGTCATCCCATTGACACCTCTGATCATTGAGAAAGGTCGGCACTCTATCATATTACATTAGATCTCTCCCCTCCCTGTATTGACACAAGTGGTTTTGAAAGGGGAACGGGGGGGGGGGGGGGTCTTGTTTGCAATGCATCTCATAATGGAGTGCAGTCGAAGTATTTGCATTTTTCAACTCGGCACCGGCGAAGCGGACAGTTAGTCACTGGAGATATGGACTAATGATGAAACGACACAGAGAGATTCGATGATGTGCGAAAACAATGGCGAGGAGGAGGGGACTAAGGGTGCGGAGAGGCGCACCAAGTCTGTTCTTGCTTGTCTCCCTGGCTTTAAAATGCACTTGGCTAAAATCCTTGCGCTTCAGTGTTTGCAGAGATACACGCTTATGCACAGAGGAACGGCTCCCTGGAAGAATTCTACAACCATTTGTGAACTAACTCAAGCGCCAGGCTAAATGTTGGCAATGTAAGTTTCTGCAAACAATGGATATGTTGGAACTTTCTGTTTCTTTACATCGCAACTTTGCATTTCTCGAGGTTCGATTTTCTATTTTAGGCTCTCGTTAGGTTTCAAGCACATAAAACACTTGATTGGAGTATTTTGGCTTAAAATGCCTGTTTCGGTCGTCACAAAGACAACTGGAGAGGTCTCAGCTGCCCGTCAAAAACGTCTGTTTTTCCTTGCTACAAATATGGCAGGAAAATGTCCTGAGATCGCCTCAAAAGATCAAGCAGTTTCACCCTCGCAAATGTTGAAACGCAGGCTTGAACCGCGGTCACTGGCTTGCCAGTCGAACCCCTGTAACTCCTCACCTGAAAGTCAGTTTGTAAAATGTATTGTAAATATTGTGACGTGACAGGCTTTGCAGAAATGTCAGTGTGGTACATAGACTGTGACACGTACAGATGCGAATGTATCAGTGGTTTTCAGACACGTTAACTGCCAACATTTTATCCTGAGTGAACATCTGTCTCTACGCGTCTCTCTGCACCCACCTGTCAACTATGTTTTGCTTCTTTCCATTTGCCAGTCGAGTAAAAATGTTGGCATTTTTGGTTTCTGCACACCACTGATATGTGGAAGTTTGTACGTGTCACACATACTGTATTTGGGGTTATTTCTACAATTTGCGCTGTATCACAGTCAGATTGCATGACGGAGTTCAGACTCATGGTGGTGGTGTGCTGGCCACTTTTCGAGATCGCCCTACAGAATCGGAAAAACCTTGTGTGCCTAAAGCCGACCAGAGCACAAGCACAGCACCGTCACAGCAAAGAAAGGTAAAGTTGCAGCATTCAGCATCCGTGGTTCGCAGAGATACACATCACCAGCGTCTACTCTGCGGTCCGGCTCCCTTCCTCATCTCCCTTCTCTTGCCTCTCCTTCCTCCCTCGTCTCCTCTACCCTTCTCCAGAGTCTCGACACAGTAAAGCACAGTGATGATAATGAGCGCTCGTTGGTATTCCCAGAGCGCCTGCTCCTCCACCATGCTACCACACTCTGCCTTGCTTCCTCTCTGACATTTATGTTTTCAATTAGGCACCCCTCTGACGAGCCCTGAGCCCCTTCCACCTTAACCCCGGCATTAAAAAGAAAAAGAAGAAGAAAAAACTACATACATTAATGAAAAAACCCTGTGAATGCTGTGAGAAACAGCCAGGTGATGTTGGCAGTAGATGCTGTGCATTTGGAGCAGTGTGGATCTCTCCTGCCGAAAAAACATTTTAAATGGCACATCTTCCACAAAATGACTCTGACAGTCGCACCAATTGGGGTAAATACAGAGCGCGCGCTCCCTGTCGATTTCCTATTTGGCATTTCTGTTTTTTTCATGGTGCAGGCTTGATCTGCTCGGCACTTTCTGCCTCTTTACGCAATGTTGTGTATTGCGGGAAAAGTGTAAATGTTTGTTCTGGGGGCTCTGCAGTGGTCAATCCTCTTCCACTGACAGTTTGAGGGCTAAGAAATATTTCCTCAGGAGTTCTGTAATCTACTCCGAGTCCCGCCGTGTGCGTGACGGACTCCCCCCACCTCCCACCCTCCGTTTTCACTCGCTTATCCGGCAGCCAGTGTGTGTGTGTGTGTGTGTGTGTGTGTGTGTGTGTGTGCGCCCCTCTCTTGCCGTCACACATGCATTTCTCCTCCTCTCCCTCATTGCACGCTGTGCAGAGGTGAAGCGATGACGACGGAGAGCGAAAGGGAGGTGGAGAGAGGGTTGGCTGACTATTTGACTTTCCCGTCTTGTCCCCCCTGTCTTCAGGCATGGGTGGGGGGGGATGGGGGTTTAGGGTTGAGCCTGCAATTAAGATTCTGCTCAGCCAGCCTACTCCGATGGCTCAATGGGGCGAGAATAAGCAAGCCCACCGGTGATAAATGGCCCACATCGCTGCCCATGTCCTTCCAATATAACCTGGGCATTAATTACACCAATTGGTATTGCACTGTCATCAATATCCATCTGTGCTGTGGCCTACATGCAGGACGGTGTGTGTGTGTGTGTGTGCACGTGTGGATTTTGTCGGATGCATCACTCGGGAGGCAGATCGTGAAGTGCTTGCAGTGCACAGGAACACAGTGGAATGGTTTCATCTTTAAAGCAAGCTGCTAGTAAAATGCACTCAGCTTGTTTGGGCGAGGGCGAGAGTGTTCAATACTGATATGCACAGTGCGTTTTCAGTGTGACCGCTCGCTTTAAAGACTCTGCCCTCCCAATTACTGCGTCCTAAGCACCTTGCCGACGTGATTATGGGTTTTCGCGACTTGTGTAGACCGTCCTACTCTGCATTATCGCCAGCGGGTGTCTTTATATTTTCCCTTGCACTGTGTGTTTTCCCAGCCAAGAAGTCTCTCAACAGTAACAAAACAACACACTGTACAAACGCCAAACTTCCAGAAGACTTCATCAAGTTAAGTTTGGGTAATACATCACGCCTCTCCAAGCCATCAGTCTGAACACATCAGAAGGGAGAAACAATGGTATCAAATTTGGGGAGACTGTATTCCTTGAGCACAGGATGGTGTTACGATGTTCTAAGCAGCGTTGATTCATAATCAGTGGCTTCACTGCTGATGAAACCTGTGGGGGATTTAGACTCCAGTTATTATCTTAATGTCTGTGTCTTAAACTTGGGAGATTTGATAAATGTTAACAAATTGAACAGATATGCTGGGAAATGGCTTCATTTCGAAACATTTAGGCTTGCAATAAAAGGCCCTGCTAAAATTGTGTACAGTATTTTTTAACCAACATGTTTCCAGTGACCCCCAAAACACTATAGATGACCGTTCCCATAATGACATTGCCTACCATACTGTATGTGAGTGGTGGAATGTACCAAGATAGGGATACTGGACCTTCACTTTCATGTGACTCTCACTCCCAGCATGTCAAACACTACAGAGTTGCCCTACGCTTCTAAGCTTCATGCAGTAGTACACCTGTAGTGTGATTGTATAAGAAGCAGGGAAAAGGAAACTAATTAGATTCAGAAACAGATTTATTGCCAAGAGTCACTATAACTGGTTAGTTTTTAAGTTATGTTGCATTCATGAGTTAACATACATAAGGTGATTCAAGTAAGTTAGGTAAGTGACATGTCTGAATGCTATTTAGGTAAAATCCTCTGGTTCCTAAACCTAACCAAGTAATTTTTATACCTAAAGCTAACCAAGTAGTTTCTCTGCCTAAACCTAACCAAGCGGTTTAAGTACCTAAACCTAGTCAAGAAGTTATTGTGCCTAAACCTAGCCAAGAGTGTTACTAGAGAGTCACAGTTTGAAGCTTAAGGCCACTGATTGAAGCTCCTGTGGTTGACGAGTTGGCAGTGAGAATATGTGGTGGATAAGGTTGTGAAAAGCTTGCAGTTCGGTTTCGGTAAAAGTTTAAGTAAACCTATGGGTTCGGGTTAATATAAACATGATCTTACATAACTAACTTATTAAAGTGTATTTGACATTTCACAAGGGACATGAACAGCTGTCTCCTTGGTGATGGTCTGTCTGTGTTTGACCCAGTCATCCACCCCTCCTCCTCCATATGCAGATGTTGTCACTTGTAATCCTACAAAGTCACCTGACTTCCTCCTTTGCTCCCATCATAATAATTACAGCAACAACAGGTTGCCCCTAACAGAGAACAAAATATGTTTTATAATGAGCTCAATGCTCAGTCAAGAAATACAGCTGTCTTTACTGATGAGGATGGGCTTGATTTGATATACAATTATCTGAAAAGGTCTTACTAGAGTAGGTGTCAAAAGGTGTCAGATTATCCAATTTAAAAGTCTATAAATACAATATTAAGGAGCAGAACATTTGTATTTTCCTCTCTCCAGCCACATTAATCTTTTCATGACCCACAGACTTCTAATGAGACCCTTTCGAGACACCCTCAACTTCTAAGTACTTAGAAATATTGTAGCTAACAATGTAATAATGTTTTATACTCACAGAGGTCCTTTTTCTGCAGAACAAGTACTTCAACTAATAATACTTCTGTACTTTCACTTTAGTTGAGTTTTTGAGTTTTTAATGGAGCACCTTAAATTGTGCTTGAGTATTTTTGTACGTTGCCTCAGTGGCACTTTAGAACTTGAGCACTTCTTCCATCAATGCAAATGTAGCCCTCCTTAGTGAAGACGCAATGCTCTAAAGCTGTTAAATTTAGCTTTAACCTACAGGAAAAAAAATGTTCAGAACCCTCAACAATATCATGTTCACACCCACCCCAACTAGAACTGACCTCAAAAAGTGCACAACCCAGAATTCTTTCCCCCGATCAGATGATGCTTTCTTTGCCTATTCAGCAGCTGCAGTACAGTATAGGCTGGGGAAGGTGAAAAGAGTGCCACTATCTAAAGTGACTTTGGTTCCAAACTCGGACCATCTGGCCTGTCACTTAACCTGCACCTTTATGTTTGCTCCTTGTCCCGCGAACCTTTACTGTTGCGGCACTGTTGTCGCGCTCTTAATTAGCAGAAGAAGATTTCAGGATGGAGTTGTGGTTGGTGTTTCGGAGTTATGGAGGCCAGGTACGACTGACGGGAAACTTTCGAGAAGCATATGGCGAAACGAGGCCGATGCCATTCTAAAGTCTTTGGGTTGTTTACTTATGGAGGGCAACTTGAGCCGATGCCTTCTGCATTCTGAGTTAGAGTCTGGAGTCAGGTATATCAACTTACTGGATTGATATCAGAAGATGTTTAATTTTGTGCATGTATCAGCTGATACTCATTACTTTGGTATGTGTTCCGTGTATCTGGTAAATTTAGTTTTAATTTCCAAAACTTGTATGCAAATCAAATCTCTCCCATTGGACAATTAAATACTGGTGTGAAATCTAAATGAAAATGTCAGCCGCACGCCCTGACTTTTGCAATGTTGTTGTGCTTGTTATGAATTGGGAATAGGGATAGTGCAGTATTTATAACCAATTGGTTTCAGTGATTGGATTCTGCAAACACGGAGGCAATTCGGGGAATGAATACAAGCATTTTTCCTCAGACATGACATAAATAATATAATTTTTCTTGCTCGTTGCACTGTAGTTCTTCATTTCATTGATTAATATCTCTGGCTCGTGCTTTTCTGCTCTGTCTTATGAGCCGCTAAGGAAACATTCAAGTTTACCAAAGTCAGACGCGGCAATGTTAATCAGCCAGCTCAGAGCTGTGAAATGTGTGTCTAGTACATCATGCACTTTGCAGGCGAGCCCAGAGGCCATTTGTCAGGATTTATGCGTGACAGAAATGCACACAAAAGTACGAGCTCAACAAACTGCTAATCAACCTTAATAAGGTTTCAGAGTTATGAGTCGCCACGATCGCGGTGGAAAAAAAAACCACAATCCACCGACATCATCAAATTCCTTCGGGTGGGTAGGCTTGGAGAAAACTTTGGGAACAGTCAGTGAATACCGAAAAAGTCATCAAGGAGGCAGGTGTTTGTTAAATGTATTGAAATATGGAAGGGGAAAAGAAAAACCGATGACAACCTCTATTGTTTAGACAAATGTCACCTACAAGCTTGGCTGAAACTGCCAACACTAAATTAGGTGCTAATTTGACTACATTTGATGAAGCCTGTCAACATGTTTGTGGAGTGTCTGAACATTCAGCAAGGCATTGTTGAGTCAAAACAAAAACATTTGCTTGAATGTATAATTTACCTCCCACCAGATATCAAACATTCACTCTGGTACATAAAAAAAAGAAAAAAAAAACTGTTCCTATTATTTTGTATTTACAGCAGGTCTTTTATTAAATATAAACAGATAATTATTTGCTCAGTAGTGTATGGAAACAAAACAGGTTTGTCCTCTCAGCCACACTAGTGTCATGGCTTTATAGATTGCAGTATTGATCCATCAGTCAGTTGGTCAGTTAGTCACTATGGTCCAGAGGAAAAACATCCCAACAACTATTACACTAACCACTGTTGCATTTTGTACACTCACGGTCATCAGAGAACACATACTCGGTCACCCTGCCAGCACAAATCTTGTCCCTTAGATGACCAAAACTGAAACTTAATGGTGGACCAGGGGCAAAAAGCAAACGCCGCTTATATTGTTTAGATGCAAAGTGGTGCAAGGATCCAAAGAATCCATTCATTGGCTGAATTCCTGTGCAAAGTTTCAAAGGATCCTACATATTTTATTTTCACCTTGCAAAAAGCAAAACAGCAGTATAATCTTTTTTATTAACTTTTTGATCTTTTTTTCATGAGAAACATCTAGAGAGCCAATGCAAGCTTTATGTCAACTTTGGCCATCAGCCCTGGTCTGGCACCACTATAAAGTTGACATTTAAGGTTTCTCATGACTCATCTCAAGAACTGTTTGACGATTGCCATGAAATTTAATCTCAGTTTCAATCAATGTACTCAAGTTTCAATGATCCCCTGACTTTTCATCTAGCGCCACCATGACAATGACATTTGTGGTTCTAAAGGTACACAGTGCACAATTTCAGGGGATCTATTGGCAGAAATAGAATGTAATATTCAAAATTGTGTTTTTGTTTTCACATGAAAATAGAAACAAGGTTACCTTAAAATGATTCTTTTTATATCTACAGAGGAAGAGAGTCTTCTTCCACGTCGCCTGCCATGTTTCCACAGAAGCCCAGCCTTTCCGATGTCTTTTCTGTGTGCATGAGTGTGTTTGTTTGTTTGTTTGTTTGTATGTAACCTTTATTGCCCTCTAAACAAAGTTGGATGTGAAAGTTGGGGGGTATTCAGTTGGTTGCTAGCTTTACCCTCACTGCTTGCTGCCACTGAATGCTACAAACTGGACATTTTGTGCACACAAAAACAACTTTGGTCATACCACTTAATTTCCAACTGAGGCCATCATCAAGACGATATATTAATTCCCCACATACTTTACTTTTTGCTCCAATTAGCAAAAGTTAGCATGCCAAACCAAGACGGTTAACATAGTTGGCATTATCTGTCCAATGGATAAACACTGACATCGCGGTTAGTCCCTACATTGCTGCATATGGTCAGAAAAGTACTATATTGTCCAACGTGCTGTCTGACCACATCAGAAGGCAAAAGTGTTTATCTTCACTGAAAGATGGAGTGAAAAGCTGAAAAGGTATTTATAGTGTTTCTCTTGGTTATACACATGTGACAAGCAGTTCAGACAGTGTACACTGGCACCATTAGTCTTGTTTTTCTGCTCAGTCCAATGTTGTTGATGCTCCCCTCATTAGAAAGCACTACACTGTGAGCTCATCTCGTCTTTTTTAGTGATATTTCCTGTTTGGCTGTTGGGAGGTTTTTTTTTTTTTGAGAGCCACAGCTTGGGATGGGAGCAACCACACAATTCTGCTTCTCAATATGACCTTCAAAAAGATAAACATGAAAGCATATACACTTTTTAGTTTTTTTTTTTTTTGTTCTCTCTCTCATGCACAAACGCACAGCTCCTCTCGGCCCGTCTCTCTGTAGCTCCCTCTACACCTCAGAGGTCACCGAAATTAGGCCCGTGGACAGAAATATCTCCTTTTGTCTGAGCAGCAGTGGACGGTTTGTCTTCCAAACTATATTTATGAGATCTCATTATTTTCATTTCCTATCCTGTCACTTAGTATTAGGTTTCTTCCGTTCAGTGCACACAGGAATAGCTCCAGTCTTGATATGAAGCCAGGGTCCTTCTGAAAGAAAATGCATTTCAATAACAAAGGGATATATCACTAAAGATTGGCGGTTTAGTACCGTAAAATATCATTGATTTTGCTCAAATGCCTCAATCTTTTTTTACCGTGCGGGGACAACGTACTCGGCTGAACTGGAATGGGAATCAACATAAAAATGGGCCACTTATCACAAGCAAAGGATGGGTCTCTCTTCTTCAGACCCTCCCTCTTAATATTGCAAATGAAATTACAAACCGTTGTGTTCCCCAGCACCATGGAAAAATGGAAATGCACGGCGTTAATTCATGCATGAAAGCACTGTTGGTGCTGTTGAAAAATTCCACTGATTCCAGACGCCGGAATCCACCATGGTATTATTCATTAAGACAAGTGAAACGTTGGGAGTCTGCAAGTGTATCTCAAAAACAGGGCCAACCATATGTTTAGTGTCAATATGACTTCACGGTTGCCCATGTGGAAAATAGCTGCGGGCCACAGAACGCACACTTGCACAGCGCTGTGTTTAGATAAATAATCTTGAACTGTGAAATGCGAAATAGGAAACGAGAGCCATGTCTAAAAATAATTTCCATCTTGTATTTTTTTTTCCATTTTAATTGCGACAGAGAGGAAACTAAATGGTGGTTGATTATTACAAGCTGAGGTCTGTTATTTTTTGGGGGGGGGGGCGTGGAGAGGGGAAGAGTCGTCTGATTGTTTCCAACGCCCTTGGTGATTCTCCAAGGACTGGCCTGGCATGAAATTGGCAGAAGCAGGGACCGGAGCAAGGAGAAGAAGAAGAAAGCAAGAAAATAATGTGCAAGCGAGAACAGATATAACTGTGGGTAAAATGTCCAAGAGTAAAGGAATGGTGTGCAAGAGAGCTGAAATGATGAAAAGACCCTGGAAAAAGGAGGAGGATAATTTGAGGTCTGCTGGGTTTCCTCCCAGCCATATACACTCCAGAAACTTTGTGGTTAAAAAAGAAAAAAAAAAAAAAGAAAAGAAAAAAAAAACCTCAAAGTTCAACACGAATGACCAGGAGCCTTTAGCAAGAGCCGGGCACGGTAAAGCTTCTCATTAGCGGGAAGGTTTTTCGCGCCAAACACACACCACACACACATTTAATGCGATTAAAAATGTGTGGCATATTAAATACCTGCAGTTCCTACACGGCGCCCCCACTGATTCCAAGATAAGTCGAATTTCTTTTGGTTAAATTAATGACCGCTCTTTGGTTTGGTCTCCGCTTCTATCAGTAAGAACGATTTTAAAAAGAGTTGTCCACCAAATCTTACACATGGATTTCCACTCACTTGAGGGGTCTGTGGAGTTTAGAAGACATCAGTTCACCAGGTAGGAAGGGGCTAATGAAAGATTCCATCAGGCTGCATGTTGGGAAATGTAGGATCCAGTGTTTTTGGAGCTTTATCCACACAAGGGACTCATAGTTGCGAGATATTGGCTACTAGTCCTTTGATTTGGACTTTCCTTTTAATGATCTGGCTCTTAAAAGTCCAATTTAAAGGATACGTTCACTTAAAAATGACACATCAGTCATTATTTACTCACAGTCATGCTGATGGAAAGTTTTTTTTGCTGTCAACAAAACATTTACGGAGCTTGACGGGAAAAAAAAAAAAAAAAAGCAGCATTGCAGCATTCTCCCAAACAACTGACGTAGATGGGGACTTGTTTCTAAATGTAAAGACACAAATAAAAGTGAACATAACACAGCTCCATACAGCTTGTCCAGCTTGATTCAAATCCCCAAAATGTGTTTAAAAAGACGCTATTTGCACCTTTTCTACAGCCAGAATATTCACCTCACTAGTTGCTCAGCTAAAAGCGTGGCGTGAGCACACGCCCCTGTCTGAAGTGGGTACACAAGCGCAACCATGTAATCAGGGTATAAGTAATCTTTTTTTTCAAATCAATCTGGCATCCCAGGGCTTTTGTATGAAGCTATTTCATGTTTAGTTTCAGTTGTCTCCATTAGGCGCAAGGGAGAAATAATGACTGTCCTTTAATACAAGTAATTTCCCAAAAAAAAAAGTAGCCCTTTAATGGCTTACATTAGAATTTTGGTTATGTTGAGAAACAGCTAGAACGGTTTTCAATCAACTCCGAGGTTGGCCAAAAAGCAAAAAAATGTTGGAAGAGAAAATGAAAGGCTGACGGAAAACTCATCCCCAAACTGTCTGTCATAAACCAATCATCAGAGTTTACAAACTTCTGGGGTTAACTTCCACCGTGATGCACATTTTATTTGAGCCAACTTTGGATTTTTTCTTTCGAATTAAGTTGTTGAATTTCGGCTAACCCGTTAGCTTGTTACAGTGTTGCCAGATCCTAAATGCAATGTCATCGAAACCGAAAGATACAATGCCAGATCTATAACATCGCAGTTTTCATAGAAGGAAATGCAACTTAAGCATCTGGATTTGTCTGATGACACCAACAAATCACCCTCACATGTTGATTCTATAATCTCTAAATCATCCTGGGACCCCAGGCTTTATGATTTAGATGCCTTAATCCCATTAAATATCAAACAAATCCACTCTTTAGCTGCACACATACAACCAAAGAGGAACACGAGCCAGTTTTCTTGATAATAAGAGTGTTTTTTCATCTTGGGGTGTCTCCATTTCAGTACCAATCATGAGGGCAATTATCAACAATCAATACTATTGGACCTTTAAAGCACCACCTATCCCCGCTGACAAGGATCATCCTCTCTTTTCTCTCTGTTCCCTTTCCCAGGAGACCCCATGCCACTGTGTTCCACATGGCCACCCTCACGGCCCCCCTGCTGCTTTTATGGATCAGTTTCATTAGCCACCTAGCTCGAACAGTCCCAGAGGAAGGCCCGAGGGCCGCGCTGTTTACTAAATGTGCCTTTTACTGCACATCATCCTTGTAAAAGATGCAAAAACCTCCATTTAGGAGAAGGGAGCTAAACGAGAACGTGCTAATTGGATTGGCATTTCACAAAAGGCAGATTTGACTTCATGCTAATGTGATTGTGCCTTTTTTCTCCCTCCGTCTCTCTATGCTCAGAGACCAGAATGAGGTGGGTGCAGATTTCGAAAGAAGGCAAAGCGTGCGGTTTGTGCCGACAAGAGTTAAAAAGGAGGGTTTTCCTTTTTTTTTTTTTTTTTCTTGAAGACAGATGTGCTTACTTTTCAAAACACTCTCACTCACTCAAAAAACTCTTTTGGTTTTGGCTTTTTTTTCTTCCTCGTGCGTGTGTGTGTGTGCGCGTTTATCATTACGAGTTTGCATACAAACTGAACCACAGACCAACCTACTCACTCGCTCTACTTCTAGTTTAATGCGTTGAAAGACGTTGTTCAAGTAATGATAATCCCATTTTATGTGCCGTTGCCACTCATCCATCTTATTCTTAGGCGCAAAAAGATGTTTGCAAACATTCACGATCTGTGTTTTTTTTTGTTTTTTTTTTTTCCCCCTGATCCCCTTTGCGAAGTAAATCTCATCTCATTTCTTATAAATCCCACCACTGCCCTGCGATGCTATTGGACTAATCAACCTTATCAGTTGCTCGAGTCCCGAGCACTACCCAATTACAACCCCAGTGGATCTTAAGATGCTGACGAGTGTGACGGCATCACTGTCTGATCACACACCACCGCCACTCCGCTTCGGAAACTCATTGACCCGCTCGCCTTCCTAATCCCGCTCCCAGAATCCGTCGGAGATGCAGATGGAGTTGATTCCAAGTGTCTTCTTTTTTTTTTTATTTATTTATTTTTTTTTCCACAACGGCTGATGTATAGACCGAGTCTCTCTCTCTCTCTCTCTCTCTCTCTGCTGATTAAGACTGATCCTCCGGCGGGCCACACCACAGCTAAATTAATCATCCCAGAAATGGGTTACATGTCAATTTTGTTGTGATAAGTGTTGAACTGGATAATGGTTGTCACGCTATGTTGGATGAGGGAGGAAAACAGTGAGGCTGAAGGAACGACTTTTCTTGCTGATGCAACCAATATGGATCTAAATGGTATGGATTGTCCCCTGTAGAATATGGCAAGCAATGTTTTTTTTTCTTTTTTGCAGGTTTTAAAGTGAAAAACACTTTCAATCAACTGAATAACAACCTGGTATTGTGAACAAAATAAAATAAAATGTGCATTTTAACGGGTTCTTAGCAGCTGAATCTCGACACAAGCAGGAGGGAAAAAATGCTTTTTTTTTTTTTTTTTTGCACATAAACAACCCCGAAAGGAAAGTAAGGGCAAGAGAGAGTTGTTTTCATCTTGTAGTAAACAAAACATTCCCCTGCGGGGCGAAATCTCCTCGAACATCTGGCTCCATTATAGGCCCCTGTCCAGTCTGCGCTCGCTGTAGAAGCTAATTAGAAAGAGGGAGCAGATGAGGGGAAAGGAGCGAGGGCAGAGAGAGGAAGACCCAAGATAGAGCTCCAGATTTCTTTTTTGGCCGATAATAAACGACCCACATTTTTTTTTTTTTCTTTAAATCCACTCAAAAATATCTCAGAGGCTTTGCGCGAGGCTACAAGGCAGCAGATGAGAGAGAGAGAGAGAGAGAGAGAGAGAGAGAGAGAGAGAGAGAGAGAGAGAGAGAGAGATGAGTGGGTAAAGAGTATAGGTCTGCCCCTGTCTTGTGCTTTGATGTTTGGTAAGTGGTTCAGTCATTGACTATCAGAAAGGATTTCAACTCTTTTTTTTCAACTTTTTTTTTTTTTTTTTTTTTGCCATTTTTGATGTTGTCTTACGAAAGCTGTGTCACGCCCCCCCTTCAGCTCTGAAGTGCCTACAGTCAAACCAAAAGTCTTGCAAAACAACTTAGGCCCCTCTGACATTACCAATCCCATCACAGTCTACCCTAAATATCCATTTTCGCAGCTTCACAGGAACATCTGCGTTTTACATCTGTGCCCCACAATTTCTAGGCATGCCCTTGCTCATCACAGAGCCTCATCACGAAGTCGTGGTGCCCTGGACTGCCGCTGGCGGTCCCCTGACTTCCTGTTGCATCACCACGGGTTTCACCATTGGGATAGTTTGGACGTACGTTCAACATTGTGACATTCTACCTGGTGCCAATCATCAGCATTTGTTGTTGGTCCAAAACTTTTGGTTTCTGCCATCTGTCTCAACTCTATCGTAAGTGCTAAATTGCAAATGCTAACACACTATAAGATTATGATCAATAATGAGTATTCTACCTGTTAATAATAAGCACTGTATCATTGTTGTGATAAGTATTTTTCACTTCTAATACTAATATGTATGTCAAAGCACTTCTATGTCGAAGAATATCCTCACAGGGCTGCTGGCATGGCCGTGCTAACCAACCGTATTGATCCCCAAAATGGCACAATTTACAGCAGTAGGCTAATAAACGTGTTTACAGTGTGGTACAAAAAACAGTTTAGGGTTCTTGAGCTAATTCTTCTGTTCTTGATAACTGTTAAGGAGAGACCTTTTATGCAACTGTCTCATTTAAATGAAATTAAAACTTGAAGTTACGCTAGGCATGCATGGCTGCTTTGACTAAGAGCTAGCTGCGAGATTTCTCCCCAGCTTAATTTGGCCCGTCTCAGCTCCACCACGCCATGCCTCTGGATTTTTGGATTAGTTTAAGGATTAATAAGGAGTCAGGCACTGCCAAGATTGCAACAGCCACAGGATACTGAAATACGACACTCACCCCGACAACGGTTCTGATTACCTTGCTGCCATCTGGCAAAAGATACAGAAGTATCCCTCTGCCGTACCGCTAAAATACAGAGCCGCTATCCTTGGGCTGTAAGACTCCTCGATTCATCTTCAGCAATTCACTCTATAATAGATTGTTTAGTTGTTTTTGTTTTATGCAGCACAACCCGGGTGTAGTAAAATGACACAAATAAGCTTTTGCTAACCTTTAAGTCTTCAGGAACAAGTGACATCCCCCCACTTTTGATCACTAAGACAGAGTCACACAACACGTAACCGTTGTTTCATTTAACAGAAGCTCAAAGCAAGCGCTGTAGGTTTACGGGGCAAAACCTTAAAAACCTCAGCTCCTGTGATCGCATCATTGTAAACAAGCCTGCCAGAAGCATCTGTGATTCCCATCTGTCCTCCCCGATAAGCAGGAAGCGCCAACAAATGTAGATTGGGAGTGCACACTGGCACTGTGCACTGTACGATCAGCGCCTAGTACATCAGGGTCAGGCAGTCAACAGGAAGAGCGGTACAGAGCAAAGTATGTGACTTTACAGGTACGACAATGAGAAAATCATCATGTCAGTAGAAGTGTGTGTGTGAGATGAGAGATGGGGTATGCATTCAGTCCATTCGCTCCTTTGTCTCGCTCACAGACCTTTCTGAGTACTAATCATGAACTCAGAGACAGCTCAAGAACAGCGTAACTGGTTTACAATGACTCATCAGTCATCACTCACAATGCATCCTCGCTGTGGAGGAGGAGAGAAAAACCTGTTGAATGGTCGGGGTTTCCAACCATGACACCTTCACACAAATCCCCTTAAGACTTCGAACACACTTGGCTTTCTTGTACTCAGCATTAGCAACAAAGGCTGGTGACCTCCCTGCGCACATACGACTGTCGCATGCCATCACTCAGGAGTGGCTGAGCCTATAGGGCTCCGCACAGCAGACATCAAGCTGCTTTGTGTACTGCAGCGATGAGCCTCACAATAACATGTCAAAGCATGTCAACACAGAGCAGACAAGATGGATCTCTTTGCTTTCTCCCCCGTGGGATGAGGATTGAATTCCTCACGCTGAGATGTTGTCCGGA
The DNA here is from genome assembly GCF_904848185.1 of Acanthopagrus latus. Taxonomy (NCBI): domain Eukaryota; kingdom Metazoa; phylum Chordata; class Actinopteri; order Spariformes; family Sparidae; genus Acanthopagrus; species Acanthopagrus latus. The sequence continues at coordinate 8,975,136 of NC_051048.1, forward strand.
TGACAGGCCAGTCGCAAGCGTGGCACGTCTAAGGTCTCTCGTGGCAAGGCTGCGGCTTGAGTGGACGGAGAGCTCGCACGACGGCGTCTTAATTGACAACAACCTGAGTGAGATCTGCCCGACGGCCCCTTTAAAAAAAAGGGGGCTTTGACAAAGCCACGGGCCGTGCATCGCAGCGCATTTCCGCCTTGTTGGAAATATTTCAGGGAGAGGATGTTAGAAACCAATCTCTCCCCAAAGCCCTTGTGACGAGCAGAGATTGCTGACGCGTGCAGTTTGATAGTTGAATGTGACAGAGCGCTCGCCGGCAGAAGCTGCAGGAAAGAGAGCGCGCTGTTGAGCAGCTCACAAAATCAGCTCCCCCCCCCCGTATCACTTGTGAAAGCCCGACAATTTACCTTGTAAGCAGAACGGCACTGCGCATGTGCGTCCTGCAGGGCCTGCACCGCGGTGCCATAAAATCAGAGAGATCCTGGGACCCTCACATTTTAGGCTGACCTCTCATCAGCGATCGGTAAAATTGAGCCATTTGCCTGGAACTGTGCTCCCCTGTGCTGGAGGGGGCACGCAGCTGAGTCACGTTGGTGCGGAGCCGCCATGCAGTCTGAATATCATCCTCTCATGTCGGTGACAGAAATCTCCCCGTGTGACTGTTGGTGCAAAAGTAAATTTGGTGTGACGTGCTTTCTCTTCACTTTCGAGGAGTTGGCTCCAAAATCTAATATTCCATTAACTTGAAACTAACCCCCCTCTGGGCGGCATGGCAGCAAGTAATGTGACAAATCTGAGCTGATCCCAGGAGGGGAGGGGGGGGGGATGTATCGCCTCAAAATCCTCAGCTAGTGAAGAGGGAAAGTGAAGGTATACATAACATCAAAATGTCTACAGCTGTGTCAGCAAATTGAAGGACCAGTGAATGTCGCCGCAGTATAGTCAAAAATATGACCGACGCAAAGTACCTACTTCTGGGATCTGCTGCGACAGCCAATTTCCTCGAGCCAATCACCGGTGGTCAGCATTGTGAAATTAACTGCGAAAAAAGTTAAGAATATATTTGAGGGAATTAAGAGCACCTCTGTAATGTAATTTTCAAACTTTAATTCGCTGAAATAGTCATTAGGGGAGCTACTCAGGTGAAAAACAGTCTTAAAGCTTTTTCTTACATACAATATGTATGAAGCAGTCATCCAATTAGCAGAGGCGCCCACACCTGGGTTCAGCCGGCAAAACTGGAGCCGAATTTAGAGGTGCAAACGCGTACGTCGAGAAAGTCGCGATCGAAGTGAAGCAGATGTGGATGTGCGAAGTGAGGTGTGTCTGCGCGAGTCGAAAATGACTGGCGTGACACCTCGGCCCAGCTCATCCAGCTCAAGACGCATTGTTACAACACAGAAGATTGCTTTAATAGTCATTCTTCACTTGAGCAGACATTCGATCTATACATGTGGTACTGAGACATTGTTTAGCTGATTTCCCTGGAGACACCGGCCTATGTTGTCAGATCAATGTTACCTATAATCAATCCTAAGTGCAATACCATTATTTGGAAGGGTCTGAAACTGAGACTGGATGATTTCCCTAAAAAATGTAATCTGCATTTGTGCTCATCAATAATTCTCACATTTGCTTGGAGACATTTTATTTGTTTTCTGACAGAAGATCCTTCAAGTATCAACATCCTTTTCTTCAGTAAAATAACCAATAAATTAATGTGAAAATACTTAAAGATGCACTATGTAAGAACTGGACACTCCCAACAAATAGAGGCAGTATGTCACTAGCGTAACTGCGGCTAGCTCTTTTCTGTTTACATAGCCATTATTGTAGCTTCTCTTAGCTTGTTAGCTCAATTAGCTATGAAGCTAGCCGGTCCAGATGATTGTGGGTGTTTACACTACTACCACAGGAGCCTTACACCGCTGGGAGGAACAGTTTTCCAGACCCGGTGCTAGCTGGTTAGCATGCTAATCTCAGTAGATATCTCTGCAACACAATTCACTCTGTTAATTCTTTGCATTCTGTTGAGAATGACTATTTTTTCTAGAAATGTTTTATACTAAAACATGGTGCACCTTAAAAGAATTTAAAGTAAAACAAATTTAGCCCCATGACTGACTGATATTAGATTGCAAATACTGAAGCAAAAATGTTAGCTTGTTTTATGGTACTGCAGTTTAGGCCACAGGTTCCCAAACTATGGGTCGGGCATAGACAGAAATTTGGGGGGACCCCTCTGTGTTAGGAAACAAACATAGGTGACCGTCTTATTTTGACTTTTAATGTTTTAATTACAAGTACATTTTCTATCCAGTTGTACTTTTATATACAGTGAACACTGGTAAACACTTAACATAGAAGTCGGCCCGATTTTTATTTTTTTGAGGAATTGGATGGAAAATGTACATTTCATTGAAATACTTAAAGTTGAAGCTTTAAGCAAATGTTTTCTTTTATGAAGCAGCATAAAGTGGAAATACAAAATTGATGTTAAGAAGAGTCCCGAAATCTAAATGTACTTCCCACCAATGAGGATGGATTCCAGTCAGCTAGGTTCAAAATTTGTGGTCACCCTGAGAGACTGATCTTTGTGGCCACATTATTATTGCACAGTCATATTTATGCAAACTGCCACCGGCGAGCTACACGCGTCACGCTAACCTCCCACAGTAATTCTGTGCGCTGATTTGCAGCTCGGATTAGTCCCGTGGCCCTAACCTTTCCCTCTCGCTGTGGAGAGAGCAATTTGCCTGGTTCTGTCGCCGCCGTGGGTGGCTCTCCGCCCGGTGACATCTCCCGCTGTGCGCCCAGCATCGGAGGCCGGCGCGCTCCCTCAGGGGTGATCAAGATGCCAGGGAAAAAAAGCTCACTAACACCTGCCACCGAGAGCATTGTGCTGATTAAGGGAGAACTTTGACTCTGAGCCGACAAGAGCAGAAGGAGAGGGGGAGTGAGAGAGGAAGACGGAGGAAGCTAGCGGGCGTGTTGGGGGTCAGGGGCGACAGTCTTGTTATGCTGACAGGATCGCCAAAGTCACGACACTCCGAGTGCCCCATTTGCATGAAACTCCAACATTTTGTTCTTGTATCAGTGGGCAGAGTCTATCTAAAGCCTTCAGTTCTTGAAACAACTGTGTGATGCGCCGGGGTTCAGGATCCAAGGGCCTGTGCATGAGCTGCTCCAGTTCACACTCGCTAAATTGGCCGGTAATCCCGGTGAGAACATGCTTCAGCTGCTTGTACGTCCAGACAGTGTCTTTTATGTGCTTTTAAGGGAGTCTCCTCCGGATGATATTCTTAATGAGCCTCAGAGGAAGCCCCTGTCATCATTAGAAGACCCCGCGGGAAAACTGCTCGGACCGCTTCCTCCTCGACCCCGCCCTTACGTTTGATGGACAGGGGGGGAAGAGGCGGGCTGGCCAATGAGGCTCGAGAGCGGGCAAGCTCTACCTATTAGAGGTCAAGAGCTCCGACGCTGACCCTGTCAGTGCCGCCAGACCCTAATTGACCACATGCGGGGAGAATCTGTTGACCCCGGGATGGCCTTGGATGATGAAGATGGGGAGAGAGAGAGAGAGAGAGAGAGAGAGAGAGAGAGAGAGAGAGAGAGAGAGAGAGAGAGAGAGAGAGAGAGAGAGAGAGAGAGGAGGGAGCCTGGGAGACAATCTGAATGACATTATTTGTTCAAGGCGATCCTTTTTCACTGGCTTTTTGTTCCTCCTTTTATTGATATTCGGGCGGAGGGAAAGTGCCTATAAACAGTCAGTTGCGAGTAGTTAGCTGAGCCATTGTAAACAGAAAGTAATTCCATTATTTTGGCTCAGTCAATTTCAAAGCCTAATCTGCAAAGTTAGAACGTGGCAATTATTTCCCAGCAACTCGAAATGAGTAGAATGAATATTAAATATTTCTTGTACTTTTCTACGACGGTTGCGTAACACACTGCGCCGACCCCCCCCCTTCTTAATTAACCCCTTCTTCTACTGATTCAATGACAGAGATCCCCTTTTTCTGAAACAGGATTACAATTACAAACTAATCACTGTTTGGAGCCTTTTCTGTGTTTGTGTAAGCCTCTAATCACTGTGCTCTGCTTTTTGGTAGGCTCCATGCTGGGTTTCATTAAGGAACAGCGCTCCCCCACCTCCAACCCCTGAACCAAACGGGTTCTGGGATGCTACTGGGAGATCGCCGGCAAGATGTGTTGATAGTAACTCATTAAGCCGAGGTAATTAGGGCCTGGGAGATAACTTTATCGCGATTCGGTGACATTTTTTTTTCCCAGAGACGCCACCGTTTGAAATAAGCATTAACGGTAATTGAGCCACGGTGCAAAACACAAAGCCCTATGCTAAGAAGATGTTCAACAGCTAGCCTAGAGAATTCTAAGCCAAGTGGTATCTCTGCTTTCAATAGCATGAAAGGAGCGGCCTATTTTGCTGGACAATGAGAGATTTTGTAATTACAGTTTTCTTTTTCGAAAGTATCCAAAGCAAATTAATACGCTTGAACCTAAGGATGAGAATATAGGCACTTAGGAGCGTGGTTAGTCCCCCCAGCGTAAGTCGCCATTTCCTTCAGCGCGGCGTCACGTCGGCTTGCATTCGGCAAGCCGCTCAGATTAAAAGGTTCTCATTGGTGCAATGCAAGGGATGCATTGACAGTAGCTGATGAAAACAACCAGTTTTCACTTACTTAAACAGTCTGTGCATGAAATAAAACAAAGTCTCCCACCGTTTAAACAGACTCGCTTGTGATTATATTGCAAAGTGGAACGCATTTTATACTTCAGTGAGTTGAATTCCGCAGTTCGGGGCGATACATGGTCAGGGGAGGTTGTGGGGGGGGGTTAAAAAAAAAAAATAACATAATTACAAAATCTAGTCAAGCCTAACAAAACAGTGCTTAGAGCCTGTACGACTATTGCTGCAGAGCGACCCTTTTTGTCACTCCCATTATTCACAGTCTGTGCGAACCAGGCAGGAATTAGTTTATTGTAATTGTAGAACAGAGTTATGCGATGGGGGGTGGGGTGGGGGGTTAGTTATAGGAGGACAAAACCACGACTGAGACGGCGGAATTTGTGTGTACAGGCCTAATTGAGGGGGAGCCAAGGTTAGAATCTTCAATACACCCTCTGCTCATTTCCCTCCAATTGGCCAAGTGTCGACCTCTTGAAAGTATAAAGATCATTACAACTTAAGTGGGCCTCGAGTCATCCGTCACACAAAAGGTGTGTATCAATAGGCGTAGTGGGCCCATACGCCTAGCGGAGATAATACACCTTTTCAATCAACACTGGACTTGATGGGAGTGGCACCTGCTGAGGTGACATTCAACTCGCAACTTAAATGATTCGTTTAATCCATAGCGTGCAGTTATGACAGGTGGTGGTAATATCAGATGAATGTAATTTAGATCTCTATTACCCTTAATGTCCTAATTTCCAAGATGAGAAAAAAAAGGTAAGGACTCCAGATGGAATACACGTACCACCTGGATAGAAAAGGCTGGTTGTACATGCATGCATACAGCTATACACACACACACACTTGCCTATGCCTATTCCTTTGATAAAACACAGACAAAAAAACCTTGGCTATAATAGGGACAACACATTCGAAATTGTGATATAATGCAATAGGGAAGGAAAACTCGCCACGTTATTGGATCTAGGCAGAAATGCCCGTCTTGGGTGCATGCCATCTGTCCCTGGGAATCAATCAATCGCCACAACCCTATTACACCACAAATGAAGAGAGAGACAGAAGGGAGGCAGGGAGGACAACTGTAGCCTCCTTCTGAACGACTTTACACAGCTTAGTGCCTCTTAGAATATCTCGCGTTCATCGCCACTCAACTTATTGCAGTATCCTCGCCATCGGTGGGCGAGGAAGTGACACAAATCAAACCAACCTTTATATACGAAAATGTGCAGACACAAGTTTGCCATCTCTGAATCCACAGCCAAATAGTACTAGAAATGCTGGTGTAATGCTATGAAGCATGGGCCCTGTTGCCATGTCTGAAACTGAATGGACGGTGCTGTTGTTGGTCGTGCATTCACCTGTTTCAGAGGGTGCACAAAGAGAGGCCAATCAAGCCTCTGCACGATTGTTTTTGCACAGACTGTGGCTTTGGGGTGTCTGGGTAGAGCCCAAACCTAAAAGCAAACTGGAGGCACTGTCCAGACATTATCATGCATTTTAGTGTTTTGAACAAATGTTAAAGACGTTTTAAGTCACAGAAAACGGAAATGGAAAACTCCTTCCCGGGAAAAGTCTGAAACTAATACTGAATTGGATTATTGACAGCATTATATTTTGTAGTGTTTGCATTTGTAGATTTATGCACTGTCTATAATAGAGAGAGACAAATGCATATTGATATACGATAATGGAGGAGAAAGACAAAAGGGCTGTCGACAGTTGGAGGATACTGTGAAGAGCAATTACGGTTCTGAGCCTTATCATTTGTGTCCTGGTTTCAGGAAAAATATCATCCCTGGTTACCTGCATTGAATCTTAAAGCAAGCAAGTAGGTAATGTTAAAGTGTCAGTAAAAGCAAAACATTTTCCTAATAGTTTCTGTAAGACAGGTTGAGTTCTGAAGCTGGCAGCTTGGATTTAGTAAAGAAATGGAAGGCTTGATTGAAAAGGGAACTTAGACCTTTGTTAAATAGTTAAGGAGAAACAAGAAGATGTTCTAATGTCGATTCTTCCCATCTAACTCTAGTAATCAAACAAGCACATTAGTCCAAAGTGTTGATCTTCGACTCTCAACAATTTGGGCTGCTGGGACCAGGAGACACAAACACTCAAGTGATGCAAAGAGTTGGGAAACTCAGTGAGGGCCTCTAGTGGACAGGTGTGGAACCACCAGGTTAGAAAACAAAATCAGGACACATGTTAGCTGGAACCTGAGGCTTTATTTTATCATTAAATACAACTAAATAAGTCTTTTTTTGGCTGTATTTGATGTTTTTCGCCTTTGTGCAACACGTCACATTTGAAAACAGTCGACACTGTGTGCAGTTTCTGTCTCTGCACAGTTTCTTGTTACGTTGTGCACCATTTTTACATTAGAATCTCTAGCTGATTGTCCCAAATATTAAACTACGCAACTAACTTGTATCACTATCTCGCATTACATAGTATACTGTACCGCATAATGATAGTATGTGACATGGATTTGATACATAGACACTACAGGGAGGGATAGACATAAGCAGGGGGAGACAGGGACGGTGCAGTGCATGTGCAAGTGTGTCCACTTAGATGGATAAGGCACTCATCAAACCGCATGAGTGTGCTCACACTGAGCTAATTGAAGAAGAAGAAAAATCCGCCTCCAGCTGATAAACAACAACATTAATTGCCATCATTTGGCTTGAAAGTCACCAGCACTCCATCTCCCCTCTCTTATCTTCATGGGTTTCTGTCTCTCCCTTGAGAAACTCATAATTGAACCGTATTTTGCCATGACACACACTCAACCCTCGCTGACTTCTGCTCGGCAAATAGGACCCGGTCGCTTCCTCCTCCAGGGGCCCCGAAACGTCCGTGTGAGAAGCAGGAGCTGACGCCTGACCACATTTGTTGTCTCGATGGTAGGAATAACTGTAATTTACCATGCCACTGCGTTGACCTTATTAGGCGGCGAACAAAGGCACTGCCACTTTTTTGGACTTCCTCGAGGCCAATGTCGAGGCCTTGATGATATATAATGCCACTTGGCAGGCAAGTTAATTATAAGCTGGCCCCTAACACTTGGCGTCGGAGGAGCCCGCCATCTGAAGGCAACGTGACTGCGGCGGTGTGTCTCTGTCTCTTTATGTGTGTGGGCAGTGAGGAAAGCAGGGTAGCACTGTTATCCAAACTGTCAGAGTCACTTTCAAAAGAGTTGGTGAGACACGACGTCCACACCTCTTACACACATACACACACACACACACACACGCACACACACACACACACACACTGCTGCAGATGCAAGCACCCAAATGCAAGAGGGGGACGCTGGTGGAACCCAATTAAGACGCACATAGACAAGCCGACATTGTCTTTCAGCAGACAACATCATCGTGTTGTTTGCAGGGAAATGTGCAAACTATGGTTTGTGGGCTAAACAATCTTTTTTCCATGATTAAATATTTAACGGCACTTGTGACAAATGTCAGAGCTATGACGGCGAGTCAACAAGTCAAACTGACATTGTTCAACATTGTTATAAATGTGCCAGTGTTTTCCAAAAGACTTAATTGTTCAGTAGTTCTTGTAAAATGCGTGAAATTGGCTGCCTCTGAGGTTGTGTGAGTTTACATTGTTTTACACCGTTGTAAAGTCCTAAACTGAGCCAGTTTTGTTGTACTTTTCCATTATATCTTCAAAACCATGTTTTTTTTTCTGGTTAATTTTTGATCTGGACCAGACTGCATCCATTTCTCTACATTAATATTGGAATTCAAGTAATGCTTGTTTTATAATACATTAGGGCTGAGCAGAAAATATCGAAATATACCACATATGACGATGTGAATCATCGCGATGGACGATGACATTACCGTAAGTTTCTAAATTTGAGGAAGGGCGCTTCCACTGAGTTGAAGTCAAGTTAATCATTATCTCATGGCCGTAGTCACCGATGCTTCACCGTTGCTCTGAAGGCAACCTCCAACAATCTGATCCAACTCTGAAAACTGTCTCCTGTCATCGCTGGGGGTCGATGGGGGTCAGATGAACTCTTACATCCCAGTCTGGCCAGCATCCAACATACATCCCTGTGTCGGGTCTTCACACTAGCACCACATGTCTGTAACTTAACTGTGTTCAGCCTCGGGAGCTTGAAACAAAGTTAGGTGGCGAGCTACACCAACGAAGCTAAGCTAACAAAGCAAAGAAAACAATAGCACAAGTCAAAGAAAGACTCTAAATTCTCATTTCTGTCAGAGATGGGTACTGTTGGCACCCTCTCTCCGCTGGTAGTCATGGGCGGCAGTGTAGTGGAGTAGCCAATGGTTTAAGCGAGACTTGAGTTAAATGCGGACGGTGGTCAAGGCAAAGCGGAGGTCTGTCCAAGACTGATTTTGACCGGATTTATTTGTATGTAAAGGCAGCAGAAAAGAAGTAGTACTGCCAACACCAACACAGAGCGTTGTAAATCTGCCCAACCCTACAACACAAATGCATTTCTGAATATTTGAAACCTTGGAAGAGGAGGAATGCACTGAGTTAGTCCTGGCTTCAATCAATGGCTTAATTGATCCAGCTCATGTATTGATAGTCACCTGGATACTTACTTTAATACCTTGCCTCCTTTTCAGTGATGACTGAAAAGCTTGCAGTGAATTGGGATTAAATGCTACAAAAAGCGTTTGACAGGGTTAACTGCATGAGATATTCCCTTTGCAATAACATCACCTTTGTTAATAGACCTGCGTTTGGATATTGGACATCTATTTACTGATTTGGTTTCTAGCTGGAATGAGTTATCTGCACTTATGAAAAGGTGTGGGCTGTTTTTTTGAATTCGAGGCAACTGGACATCAGGGTTGTTTTAAAATGTTTTTTTTTTTCCCTCTATAACCAGGGATTTTGTGTTCAAGCAAACAGAGTATGTACTCGGGCTAACTCTATATCCTTATGTTCATGTTTTCCGGCCAGCTTCACTTCCAAGCTAACGCTGTATTTATGTCCTCAGAATTACAACTAATCTCCCCATCAAACAGACAAGATTTACAGCAGCTTACAGGCAGAGAATCCAGTTTGGCTTTGCCTGTAACAAGCCGAGCCATCTCCCCCTTGTCTTCCATCAATCTGACAGTCGACATCGCTTCAATAAACCTGGCCCCGTCTAGACTCACTCTTGCAGATTTAATTCAAACAGCTGTTCACTCCTTACTCCAGACGCCCTGAGCACTTCCACTGAGGAATGGGAAGCGAGGGGTAGGTGGGGTTGGGTTGAGGGTGGGGGGGTATTGTGCCTATCTGGAGAATGCGTTCTGGAGGCACGGGAGGAAGTGACCTCAAGGGATACGAGGATGTCAACTGCTAGTTAGCTACACATTTTGGGCTGTTTTGTTTCTGACTCTCATACAAATTGCTCTGGCCAGAACAGCTGTTGCTACTGCTTTTTAGAGCACGAAGGGGAAAAAAAAAAAAAAAAAAACTATCCATGTTGCTCCCGCACTGAATTGTTAATTTGCAGGATGTTTATTTATGCAAGATGTGATTCATGTGTTTTTGCTGCCAGAACATTGTGTACTCCTGTGATGTACCACCCATCATCAACACAACCCATCATCCACATATGTCCTTTTCTATTTAAGTGGGCTTCAACTACTTTAAGATGTTGCTGCTGTTTTCTTCCCCATGTATTTGAATTGCTAATGTTGAGGTTGGTTAAGGTGAGTTTAGAGTCCTGCTAGCCTGTTGAGGGGTAGATGTTTCAATCATTGTTTGTAATACTAATGTCTTGTAACTGTTTATCTATTACTTTTACCTTTCTATTGCCAATGTTTCATAGGCTTATTACATTCATAGGCTAACTGCTTATACCTCCTGTTAGCTAATAAGCTAATTCATTACTCTTACCAATGCTATACCTAGTTGTTTTACTTTTAGCTATCCGTTTCAACTATTAAACCATTACTTTTAGCGAACAAGTCTATTTAATCCAACATCTATACATAAGCTACTTATATGTTAACCTTTAATGTTTTAGTTTAAGATGACTATTAACAGTTTATCCATTAATTTAAGCCTTCCATTTCAGTGTTAACTAGTTCAACTAGGTTTTTTAACAATTACTTTTAGCTAACCCTTCAACTTGAAAAATTAGGTTAAAGGCCCATAACCTTGAAGTAAAAACTTAGGTTACTTTTATATCATTATTTCAATTTTACTGTTTGCTTATTATTAATCTAGCTGTAAAGACATTTAACTGACTATCTAACTTGTCTTTTAAAGGAGACTAATCATTTTGAGTGCTTAATCCTGACATTTGGCTAACTGTCGAAAAGGTTTTCTTGGCCTACTTTAAGCTAACTACTACTAACTACAACTAACTACTACTACTACTACTACTACTCATGCAGTCTTGTTGGTTCAAAACAAAATGGCCTTCAACTATCTCATGTTGGTGTCAGGAGCATAGCTACTGTGGAGTCTACCTCCAGAATTGTAGCTGTTAGCTCACTGGTTGCTGTGTCAAATGAAGTACAAAAGCTCAGCATCACTCCATTTTTTTTTCTGAGGGGTTTTTTTTTGTTTTGTTTTTTTACAAAGCAACAAACATGATATATCAGTGAGTTTGGGGCGCCATGTGCGCATGTGTTTGTTGTGCCTCATCGACCATCTTGCCTGGGCTCTGACCGCGCTCCACGGCGGGTGGCCGGCCGTGTTTTACTGTGTGTCCTCCGCAGTACAACAGACAGGGACCCGGGCTTGCGGAGCAGATTGCCTGGCTGCTAAAGAGGTGCTGAGGCCTGTGGCGCAGCCCCCCCACCACTCCCTCCCTCTCCCCTCCCCTACGACCACCCACCCACCCAGTGGAGCTCCGCAGATGCCCAGGTACAGTAAGCGCTCTTGTGCACACAAGCCCCTGCCAGTCGACGGGCTGGGTGGAAGGAGAAGTGACAAGCACGGCCTCACGCTGGTCCGCAAGCTGCGCAGATCTGCTCCCTCTGCCGCTCTCTCGATTCACTTTCTGTCTCTGTCTCTCTCTCCTCTCGTCCTCCTTTGCCCCAAACTGGATTGAGGAAGAAAAGTGGAAGAGAGGGACGGATAGAAAGGGAGGGCGCGAGGGGGGAGGGAAGGAGGCCCAGTGTGAAAGAATCGTGTTGACAGTGGGAGAGCCGGAACAGAACGGTGAATGCCCTTCATTATGAACAGCAGGAGGGCGCGCGTGGCAGCCCACATCTGTCTCGCCCGTGTTTGCGTGTGCGGCGTGTGTGCGTCCATTCTTTCCCCCTTTATGTCATTTTTGCTCCTTCCTCGTTTTCTCGTCGAGAAACACCTCTGAATCATTGCCACCTCATAACCATTTCTTCATTACAATACTCTTGATGGAAACAGCCATTATTCACTGTAGCTAAACTAATTTGGTGTGAATACTGATTTTTTTTTTTCTCCCCCCTCGATTTCTTTTTTTTTTTCTTTTTTTCCTTTCGCCTATTGTGGTAATTTCTCAGAAAATGACAAATGGATAGCTGAACAGTGCCTCTTGCCTAATGCGGTGTAATGAATTCTGATTGGAGTAGAATGGATTGCATTGACTCCCTTCACCCGTAGCAGTGTTTCAAAAACGTTCACCGCGGTCGATCACATTATCCTGGGGAGTATCTGGGATGCGTAAGAAAAAATAAATAAAAAAGAAGTTTTGAAAAAGCAAGAAAAGGAAGTCTGACGAGGAGGGAAGAAAAAGCGACCGGCAGAAGGGCCAGACAGAAGGAGTGAGAGCGGAAAAACACACTAGAGGAGGTGAAAATGGCAGAAAGGACATGCCATAGTGCGAGCACAAAATCAATTTTGGCTGTGAATGGCCCGCTTTTTGTTTGGCATGGCATCAGGCGGGGACAGTAGCATGATGGGGTTTTGTGGTGACAAACCTTATGACAGGAGATATCAGAGCTCGGTGGCGAAAGTGGCACATATGGACTGGCTGCTGCGGCGTGCCAAGTATCCTGATGAGACTGCACAGAAAGAAAGATAATTAAAGAGGAAGTTAGCATGGACATCCGTGCATACTGTACATTTTGACTTATTGAATGTGTCGTTTAATCATTGGAGGCTAATTTAGGATAGTTATTCTAGTTTCAGTTTGGTTCTGAAAGTAGATTTCCTCTGAAAATGAGTTTTGCAGTGAATTAAACACGTCATTACATCGTACAAAAGGAACATTTTTTGTAATCTCTGTTCGTTTCTAGATTCAAACAGTTTTTTGTTGTTTCTCAAATTTCTATGTTTTTTATGTCTTTTTTTTTTTTTTTTTAGCAGGCTTACAACACAACAACAACAACAACTACTAAATGGATTTCCACAAAACTTGGCTGGAAGGATGTGCCGGCCCAGAATAGATCCATTCTTTAACACTGTGAGATGCCTTGTTCTCACTCATTTCTTAGGGGAACTATGAGTGAAACCAAAAAAAAAAAAAAAAAAGAAAAAATGGAAGTATATGATTGAGTACAATTTGATGTGGATTCGAAATCCTGCTGCGGCAGTTATGAGAGGTTTAAAATTTAGAGTGTTACAAGGCTGTTGAGTCTGACATTGGATTCAGTTTTGATTGAATGAAAGGGGGACTGTTAGGCCTTGGCAGAAGTATGCCTTCTAGTGAGTGCCATTCTAGTTAATTTGTACATTTCGTAAGCTTACTACAAGGATTTTTTTTTTAAAAATGGTTTTGAAATGGTCCCAATTTAACGCTATCTAAGATGATCCGCGTAATCAATCGAGACCATCCGTAAGAAGATTGGGTTTGCTCAATATTATTATAGTTATTCATTATGACTTTCACTGTGTCGGATTCCTATTCACAGAAGTCGGATAAGATATAAGATTGAAATAATTTTGTAAGGCGAGCAATGAGGATGAACTGAGGAGTAAAGAAAGACGCTGGTCAGTAATCTGGTGGCACCGTAAGGCACGCATTACATATATTATTCATACAGAGAGCCAAGGATACATTTTCTCATTGCTATGCTTTCTTCAAATACCCGTGTTCACAAAATAAAGTGTATTTGAGCAAGATTGAGAGCCTGATGAAGATATTCAGACAAAGGGGGTGGTGCTCATGCCCGCTTTTGTCCACAGGGGCCGCCAGAATCAACAAAAGGAAAGTTCCGTGTAGCCGCTTTAAGGAAAAAATATATTCATCGATTGTGGCTCAGTGTGGTCATACTTGTCAACTATCACAAAATTGCTACTGGATATGCACTGAATATGAGCTTCAACTTTGGCAATGGGGCTTTTTTTGAGGTCTCAACGTCTACCTCTTGGTCAGTCCAGTACTTTGTTTCAGCCTGAAATACATCAACAACTCTTCGATGGTTCGACCAACGGTACAGATATTAAAGTTCTCCAGATGATGAAGCCAAGCCTGCAGACTTTTAGTGGTTTCCCGACTGTGAAATTGACATTTATTGCCTCAACAACTAGCCCTTTGGATGGATTGCAATTAGTTTCAGACATCCATGTCTCCTTCAGAATGAAAAATAACTTTTAATCATCAGCAGCTCAAATGTTTTAATATGTCCAACACTGATTCATGACCGAATCCCATTAGTTCAAGGCGTCTTTTTATTTATTTATTTATCTTTTTTGTGTTGCACCCATTAGCATGCTAACATACATTGTCAAACGTGATAAATGTTACAGCTGTTTAAGCTCAGTCATTAGAGCATGGCACTGCCAATAGCATAGCCACGCAGATCCACATAGCATGGCTGTAGACTCTTCTTTTAGCGCCTTTCACACCCCAGATGTTAAGCTAACCTTGGTGTCAGATGCAGGAGCGCAGCATTAGCCGGCATGTACCGATGCAAAAAATATCCTCACAATATTCTAATCTGTTTTTTAGAAGTTCCCACATTTTACAAATGTCTTTAATAGAGTGGTGTGAGACTGCCAACGCTTTATGAATGAATTTGCAATCTTTCCATTTGATTTAATGTCGGTGAATTTGATCGAAGGGATCCGTGTGCAGAGCCAACTCCGCCGGATGAAATGTGATCTCCGCTAGGGTAAGTGCTGTGAGGTGAAGCATGCTTGGTGTCAATTGACACCGGATTAAACAATTCATTTCGAGGATTTTTTAATAAAAAATGCTCTCCTGAAAAGGTCATTACGACTCATCTTAAATGAAAATGTGCACGATGAATAATGTCAGTAATGAAAACTAAATGAATGGCTTTCATTTCATGGTTCAGTTTGAGTGAAGTTAAAGGAGAACTGACCCTACACACGAGCTGGAGTTCGCACTTGTGTTGCACTACCTCTGTGCTGATATTAGTCTATTCGGGTTTCCCTTGTTGGACAGACTTTAAAAAAAAAAAAAAAAAAATAAAGCGAAACAAATCGGGGCACCGAAGGTCACACTGGCTGCCCGTCTAGCCCTCTTCATATCCATTTGGCCGGAGAGACGGTAAATAAAGTGGAGAGCGAAAATAGTAGTGGAGCTCCTCATACTCTCAATGACATAATTGAATTTCCGGCTAAAAAGTGTTATCCAAAATCAACCTCTCACTGGCTGCTCACGCCGGCGGACAAGATCAAGAGCCATCACGTTTTGAAAACGCCACACGTGTCGCACGGAAGGGCAACACGCGTTCATACCCGTGGGGGCAATTATGCACTTCCCCCAAAACAACACACGTACAGGGTAGTGGACAAATGAACACAGATTAGCACGGGCAGGTATACAGAAGGATACTCACACACACACATGCTGTGAGTCAGCGCCGAGACGTCCCGCAGATCTGGCATCCTCGTGACCCCCTCCAGAGGGCGCTTAAAAGGCTCGAAGACAATCCCCCACCTCCGCCCCCTTCCTGTCTTTCTGTTCTTCCTCTCCTCCCTCCTTCTGTCCTCGCTTTGGCCTCCGTCCAGACAACCAATCACATTGATGGCTTTGTTTTCAACTCTCTCAACCCCCCCCCCCCCCCCTTTTTTTTTTTTTCTCCCCCGCCACCATCGCATCACTTCCTCCTGCAGTGTGGGTAACATCCAGGAATCCAGGGCTCACGAGCCCAAAGAGATGTTTTGGGCGGGAGCCAGTGCTGCCAAGCCAAAGTGACCAACCTCACACGGGCCCTGATCAGCTAAAAGAGAGAAAGAAAAAGAACAAAAAAAAAACAAGAAGAATACTATGAGTGGATAGTGTTGTTACTGAAGCTGCAAACGGGCTTTCAGTTTTAGATGATGTTCAAGGATTCAGATTTAAAAGATGCATCCAAAATATTTTTTTTTTTTTTACATAATTTTAGGTAGGATAACAGGATCCTAAAAAAAAAGGGTCCAGTGCATAGGATTTAATGAGGCTGCAGATTGCAACCAAGAGCAAACCCACTCCTTCATCCTCCCCTATGGAGGCTGCTAAAAACATGAAAAACTCAAAAAAGGCCTGCATCTGGTTTGTCCCGCCTGGGCTACTGTATAAACACGGCAGTGCCAAATGGCGGAGTCCACCATGGAAGAGTATGATCTCTCTGCAGAAATAAAAGGCTTCTTCTGAGGCAACAGAAACCCCACAATTCTTATTTTCAAGTGATTATACAATGATGAAAACATAATTCTGATAATTATTTTGCATTTCCACCAATATAGCCTTCTAATTCCCGTGAATCCTATGGACAACAGGTTGTAACTAATATCTGTAAAGTAACACCCAATAACAAAACACAACTTATGCTAGCAACAAAGCTCCAAATTGGAAACAGGCTAAGTTAGCATCTGGCTAATAGAAATGAAGCAGCTACTGAGCCAGATGTTTTCCTAGGGTAATGATGAGATCATTAACAAAAGGATAGTTATACTGGACATATTGGTCAATCAAACACACACAAACAAAAGCTCAGTTGAATGATAATGTCACTCTGTATTGGCTTGATTCATTAAAAGACAACCTTTTGCTAACATGTTCACTATATCAGCTCTATAAAGTTGCAAACTGTCAGTGTTGTGTTTGGTGTTGTTGCCCCAAGTGGCCATAAAAATCTGTTAAAGTATGTTTATAGACTGAATAAATGCATCAGTTATTTTAGGTCGCCATCATTTTACTGCCTCATAACGCTAACGTGACTCCATAAAACCTCCGAGCATCAGTCACGTTGAGTCTCTCTCATGCCTCGCGCTCGCCATGATTCTATCCATGTGGAGAGATTTGTGAAATTATTATTAAACTATTTGAATAAAATCACTCCTTGCGAAATCAGTTATATCACAATTTCTTTAGAAAGTTGCCCAAAGGAGGATTTTTTATTCAGTGTGTCTGTAGGTGGTAATTATGGACTAATTGCACATTGAATTTTCCATTCTCTTTAGTCTGGAGCTTTAATGAATCATTAGGCAACTTGGCTGTGTTTATTATTGCCATTCTCTTCCTTCGCTCGGCGAGTTGAATCACTAATGTCCTTTAACGCAGCCAAAGTTAACCAACTTTAGCCAGTAGATCCCCATGCAAGTGACACTGCAGTGCAAGAATCCCTGATCGCACGCAGATGGATGTTTTTTTTGTACTTTTCTAAGTTTAACTGTGTGTAAAAAGAATGTGTTATTTCTACATAACATTTCACAGGCTCACATAAAAATAAAATGGCATCGTAATCGTACTAAAACAAAGAAATACTTGGTGGTCACCAGCTGGTTGTTTTGTTGATTGGCTGAAACACGCCCATTCAAGTGTACTTCTCTGAAATGGTGAGCAGGAAAGCCCGCAGAGCTTGGGCTCATAGAACCGGAGTTACACCACACAACCTCGCCTATTCACTGTCATTCACTATTTTTTATTTTATTTCTCTATTATTTCTAACCCCCTTTTATCCAAAGCTTCCCTGCCCATTGCCTTCAACTCCCTTTATTCAAGCAAGTTGATGGCCATCATCGCTTGGCAAATTAGCCCTTTTTTTTTGTTCGGCGTTAATCCTCGCAGACGCGCTTGCTTTTGTTCCCCTCAAATTTAGACTCGGTTCATTTTGTGCAGTATACTCGGGCATTATTTTTGCCAAGAGCTGCTGCCTTGACATAATTCTCTCTGTCAATACCACTGTGGGAGTTGTGGACGCGGCCTTGCACAAAAACTTCCATGTTTTCAAATTTTCAAAAAGAGGCCTAAATACTCTGCGACCACCATCAAGCAGGCCCATCACTGTATGTGCGGTACAATGACGTTAAATTAAATCACATTACAGCTGCATAAAACTAGAGCATTAAATTTAAAACTGATTGACTATTAATGTACAGGCACCACATTTTACTATGATCACACACAAACATTCTGGTTGGGGCAATAGGGAGAAATATGAAGCAAGCCCATTTTCATGATAGAAACTTGCAATTTCATTTGGGATTAACTCTTCCTTTATGAGGGCGAATATGCAAATGGTACACTAATGAACTTAAAGTATTCTCTTTGTGAGAACTGATTAACCAAGGGGCTCCTCTGCTGCACATTTACATTTTTTCTCAAGTCAAGTCAGGGTTCTCCAGTCACAAATTACAGTGCTTTTCCAGGCCAATTACATTGAACAAGTGCACCATTATCCAGTTCTGAACATCACACATGTATATTTGCCCCCTTCATTTTCTCAAGAGTGCTTCAAGCCAAGGGCTCCTCCAGAGAGTGAGAGAGAGAGCGAGAGGGGAGGACAGGGAGGAAACAGGGGAAGTCATAGAGCGAGGGCGGAGGGAGAAACAGACAGAGGGCAAAATAGAGGGAGTGATTAAAAAAAAGTGCGCTGCGGGGAGGAAGCTGCATCGGTGGGATATATGCAGAAGTGGTAGACTTAGTAGATAATTATCTGAATTAAGTGGAGGAACTAATTTCTCTTAAAATAAAATGAGGCCAGATTTCTTCCTGAGTTAGTGTGAGGACATTTTCATTAAAAGTGATGTAACCTAAAAAGGACTGTGTCGAGGTTGGCAAAACAGTTCAGGAGCACATAAAAAAAAAAATAATAATAAAGTATCATACTACATTAACTGTGGCGGTACTGGCAGTAAAATGCTTATAGGCCAGCCCAACCTACATAACAGTAAAAACAAAAAAAAAAACATGTAAATCTAGAGGGGACGCTCAATGTCCGCTACTTGGACAACAAACACAATAAGCAAATGTGCTCCTACAAGCTGCAGTGAAATTAAAAAATCTGATTTAAAGCTGCAGTCTGGAGTTCAGAAAATTTGAACAGCACAGCTCCCAGGTCTCCCTTCTTCCTCTCTGCTACGCTGCAGCCCTGCCTTCAAAGCACCTCCAGTCCCCACAGAGGAGGCTGCCATGCACGAGCAGGCTTGCAACCACGTAACAGAGGATGCCAGATAACCAAGACAAGACATTTAAGACAATAACAGCAACATAAGCCCAAATTGTTACATTTCTGACCAATACAACTAAATTACAGTGACGAGTACCCCATGCAGTTTACTGTAGATACCCCGAGTAGCAAACAATGTTCCTCACATGGCGGTATTCATTCAGGTCATCATCATCATCATGCTGCCTTTCTGAAGCATGAGCAATGTTGTTTCTCTGAACAAATTCAACCACTTCAGAGAGTACTGAACACAAACTAACATTATAACTGCCCGGTCACTTGAAAGACACATTTGCTAACCGGTAGCCATGAAGACAAAGCTAAACACCGGAGTTAGCATACAAGCTAACAAGCTATATTTAGCAACAAGCTATGTAGCTTGACTGCAACATCGTATATGCGCTATTGCGAGTATTGCTGTAACCACCGCCACCATAGCCTTGTGGTTAAAATATATAACTAAGCATATATCAAGCAGGTGTCCTTACCTGTGCAGCAGAAAAGTGGCCAACTCTACGTCTCTCTTGAGTCCTTACAAATCCCGCCGCGTTCTCCACCTCTGAAATGACACGCTGGTATTTATCCTTGTTTTATCTCTGGCTCAGTCCAGTTCGTTCTCTTTACACTGCTTTCAGTCTTCTCTTTGGACAGAGACGTTCAGTCCTTCAGTTTGGACTTGAGCTTGAAGCTTATCTGACCAGGTAAGAGCAGGCACTGCGGGGGGCGGGGGCTGCCAGCAGTGTAGGCATGAGAGTGATTGACACTTCTCAGACACTCCCCTTGGCTCTGATTGGTTGTATAGAGCCAGGAGCGATGGATTCTTGCTAATCAAATTACAGCCACTGGGTAGAGCCACAGACAGTGGATTTTAATACAGCTGACCTGTATCTGTATACCAAATATATATATATGTTACCCTGTGAAGTGAAACTCTGAGTTTTCAGTTCCAGATCAGCTGATCTGAGTTAGGTAAGTCAACGGCTGCGGCCGTAATAAAACTCACTGACAGAGTTTTAGATGTGATCGTCTTTTCATTTTGAATTTAACATCACTTTCTTTTATATTAGCCTTTGAGGAAGTGGTTGAATAGTGTTCAATGTTTTATTTTATTTTAGGCTATTTTATTTAATTTAAATCGGCTGAAAATGAAATATAAAAACAGTCTCACGATGGCTCCTCGCTTTGGTTTTATTTCACGTATTAAACAAAGTAAAACTTTTTTCAGCTGGTATTTTAACTTGTAGCAGCTTTTACCACCAACAGATGATGTTTAACACACGTGTGTCCTAACATCCTACTGAGTAGTTGAACATGAAGCGGTGCTCACCTCCACCTCCACCACGTCCGACAGAGGCAGGAGGAGCTGATCCTGAGTCAGGTCGCTGGGTGACCAGAAGCTGAGGGAATCACTCACCCCCAGGACCCAACATTCAACGCAGACACACACTTACTGTCTACACATTGAACTAGAAGTAATTTGATCTTACACTCAATGCGGCAGCAAACTAGAAACACAGACTCTGAAATTGCGTTGGAAAAAATACAATAGGCTCTACTGATGGTTACATTTGTAGTTATCTGTGGGAAATAAAGAAAGCCAAATGAAATGAGTTAGTTCTCTTTTTCTGGCTGCTGGAAGGTGATTAATTAACCTGCAAAGTGATTAAAAAAACAAAGATTGTTCAGATCTGAGGGCACGTCAGCGATGACGTGTAGCCTGATATTCGCTATGCAGCTGGAGAATATAAATGATGGACTGATGAGAAGCGGTCTACTGTTTGGTTCAGTCCTCGTCAGGGAGTGCGAGCTCATCTAAATGAACCTAAATTCTCTTCCTGGTGTAAAACTATGTGAATTATTTCTGCCGCTGTCAGACAGCTCTGTCAGACTCAGGGTTTCTTCAGGTAAACCTGCTAGTGAGCAGGTTAGGTTCATAGAGTAAGTTACCGCAGTAACAGACCCAGAGTTTAGGTACCTCTCTTTCTGGAACTGAAAACTCAGAGTTTCTCTCATCTCAGGGTTAACAAACTCAGAGTTTTCACAAAACGCACTTTCTGGAATACCCCCCAGAGTTTCTAGGGAGATGAGGTTCACAGTGAGTCAGGTACAGATTCACTGCGAGAGCCAGCCAGGTGACATCACCCACCTCTTTTAAGCCTTCACAAAAAGGGCATTGTCACACCATGACTGGCTGGGAGGGGGAATGCCACCCAGCTGCTTCCACTCCTCAATCAGAAGTCCCTGCCACCCTGCACACAGGTGATCTGAATTCCCTGCAATTAGTCCAGAGGGATTTGGAAAATCACCCCAAAACAAAGAAAGATCAGAGCTAGATCTTTTAAACAGTGGGACTGCTACAGAACCGACACCTGACATAGAACTGGCCTCCAGTTGGCCAACTCCATCCCCTAGAAATCATATTTATAAAGAGCTAATATGCAACACTGAACGCGACATGAGAACTTCTGCCTTGAATCACTACAGATAGATTTTGCATCGTAAGAAAACAGCTCCCATCATCCAACACTACCCCAAGATATCATCAGACTACGTCGTTTGTTTACGTTATTTTGATTTAGAAAATACATACAGTAATTTCAATTAATTTACCTTGCAAGTCCCAAAATGTCAACAGGTGTTCCATGACAACATATTTGATTCACATTCTGTTAGTTAAGGAAGTCTTTTTAGGGTTATGTCTAGGAACTGCCAGTATTTAGTTAATGTCAGGGAAGGATTGTGTTAGTTTAAGTGTTAACAAACTGTATTAAGTCTTAAATCAATGCTGACTCTTCATGCATGATCTTTCCTAACCCCTAGCCCTGACCCTAACCAAAGTGCTTTTGCGAAAGCTAAGCCTAAGCAGGAGTCTTATTCTGGTGTCACGATGCTGTAAATCAAATTGACATAATGTAGGCAGCAAAACCACAATGAAATCATGAAAAACAATTCAATAATATGCAAACGTAATTTCCTAGGAGAGGTGCCGTGGTGTTTTTTCAGTGTGATTGTTGGATGCTGTTTGTGTTGGTTTTCTGTATTAGCGAGGCCAGTCACAATGCATTGAAGTGCTGTGACTCGATGTGCCGACAGCCACCACTTGCCTATTTCTGTCCCCAGAGGAACAATAAGGTAGCGTGACTGCACTGTGCCCCCCTCCCGCCCATCCCCATCCCTACCACCACCACCACCACCATGGAATGGGCTCACGGATTAGATTGCTTTCGTTCTGTGCTCATGCATGAGGGGAGGCAAAGGGCAGGAAACGCAAATTATTGCCGGAATCCCACTGGATACAGTGTGAGGTGAGGACCCGGCTTCTTCCTTCCCGTCAAGAACAACTGCACCTCATCACTTACATGTGAAGCTCTGCTGGCGTCCAGGCGCGGAGTGACACCCCCCCACCCCCTTTCTTTTTTTCTTTTTTTTTTTTGCAAAACAACAATGATAAACCAAAATCCAATCTCACAACATAGATAACTCCTATTGGAGTGACAAATGTTCAGGGGCCATCTCCAGCTAGCTTTCCAACTGTTCTATTCATTACCCTTCCCTCTCTCGCTTATTCTCCTCAGCTGCTGCCGCCGTCTCCTCTCCTCTCGGCATGAAATAGACACTCCAGGAAGTACATTTTGTGCAAACTCTCCTCCCGCTGCTACAGCTGATTTCACAAATGATGGTGAAATGGCCAGGAGAGCGAAGGGGTAAATGGAAAAAGATGGCTGTTGCACGCTACGACCATATTCCTCCACTCTCCTTTTTCATAGATAACAGGGGATGATTAGAAAACAGCAGATGGGAGGACCAACATTAACCTCCACCAGGGCAATGGTAAATTTAGTTTGAAGACTGCCCGGTATGAACTCACTTTGGAGGTCACAAACACAACACACACGCGCACACACACACACACACACACACACACACGCACACACACACACACACACACGGTGTACGTGAATTCAGACAAAGGTTCATACACACATAACGGCACAAAATTGCACAGGCACATTCCCCTGAATCCTATTTATTTTGACAATAGGCTGTTTTCTGTGACAGCTTCGACAAGTCCATTTCCGGACTCATATTTCAGATGTATTGCTTACGTGTGCTAAAAGGTAAAGTATTGTCGGTAAAGTTTGCTGAACCTTTTGCCACTTTTGGATTATACATTCATGGTGGGATGACAGGAAATGAGCTTTTGAGCATTTTTTTTTTTTTTTTTAAGTTAGAGAGTCATTAAAAAAAAAAAAAAAACAGAATGACAAGGCTTTGTTTATGGGTGGGTAGTGTTAATAAATTATTTATCAGTGCATAATCAGTACAAATCTGTTCTAAATGCCATTATAAAGGGCACTTTCGGGATGCCAGGTTGTGACCCAATCCAACAAGCCTGCATTAACAAATTAAAGTGAGTCAACAGAAAGAAATACAACAAAATTGTGATTATTCAGACCAGGAGGGCCAAAACTGAAATTTAATGGTGGACCATGGGCAATGAGCAAGCACTTATTGTGTTCTCAAATTACAAAATGATATTGTATGGAAGCCCTTATAGACAAATGACAAAAAAAAAAAAAAAACATGTACATGCACTCAAGAACAGGTGAAAAAATGTTTTTGCTGGAAACATTTAACCTTTTAGCAAGCCAACTTTGCCCTGTGGGTTCCACTTTGGGCCCTGATTTAGACAGGTAGGATGCTAACATGCATAGAGTGACTATGCTAACATGCTGATAGTAAGCAAGCTTAATGATTACAATGTTCAACATCTCAGGTTAGCCTGTCATCCTAACACTAGCTAATTAGCACTGAACACAAAGTATATGTTTTGTAACTATCTAGTCACAAATTAAAGTATTAAATAGACTGGGAATGAATGGAGGCATCACAAAATGTATGCACATTTTTTTCTTAAGGGGGAAATTAATGTCTGTACCAAATGTCATGGCAATCCAATCAGTAGTTGTAGAGATATTTCACTCCAAAACCTCAGGGTGGTGCTAGATGCAGAGGATCATCAAGGTCATTAGGATTCATCCTTTGGCACCGTGAATGTTCATGAAGACTTTCCTGGCGGTCCATCCAAAGGTTTTTTAGATGGTAACAAAACACAGCGGTGGAGTGACAAACAAACCAACACACTTAATGATTCATAGAGTCATGTCACTAAAATAGCCAGAAAATTCTCCGTACACCAACAGGGAATGCCTACATGATTGTGTTTTTTATCAAATATGAATTGTCCCTCCATGCTGACTCTAACGTAAACACATCCCCACATGCAGCCTCCACTCTTCTTGATCTTACACAGTCCGACTGCATCCCCTCTCAATCAGATTACCTTCTAGATTGCCCCAGTTGGGGAAGATTCCCATCTCAAATTACATTTCTTCCTGTCTTTGCGAGTACTCCATTTTAGAGAGGGATTACCATTCAGTGGGACCCCAATCACTCGCACAGTCACTCTGCAGTATCAGAGGATTCCTCCAATGTACAAGCCCTGGACGTTTAACAAGTCCCTCTGATTGTCAGTGACAGGCCATTTGCTGTTTTGGTACAATATGGACAAATGGGAAAACTGCACTATTTTTTCTTTAACTTCACCAGCCTAATCCGACTGGACATTGGTCTACTCTTCGAATACTGGTGGGGATTCAATGAACCTCAGGGGTATATTGTTCTGTTGACTTCCGAACAATCCATCTGGAAATTTTCGACATTTTCAGCAGCCACTGGACTTCAGTTAACTGATCCAACAAGAGGACTTACTCCCAGGAGAATTGAATTGAAGTCCTGTGTCCAACTAAAAGTCAGAGTTTACTTGTACTTAATTTACATAATGTCATTTACATACTAGCTTTAAACCAAACCAGTTTTGCTGTCTAAAGTAGTTTAGCTGCCTAAACCTAACCAATCAGCCGCTGTTCGTCAAAGTTGATGGTCCAGACTTTAAATGTGTGATTAAATGTTGAAATGTTTTCAGATACCTTTACTGTAAAAGTCTAACCGTACCATGAATCTTAATTAGGGGTGTCAAGATTCTCTAAATCAACAATTCAATCTGACTTCAAATTTTAAGGTCACCATTCGATTCAATGCTATGGTATCTGGATTGTGCTCGGACAGCTGTCATTTAGAATTTTAAAATCCCCTTTAAAAAGGTGTTTTGCAACAGCTTCTGATTTTTCCAGTGACTTGCATCTTAGAGTTAGGTAAGTTCAACCATATTTACCAAAAATAAAAATAAAGAATATCACCCTCTGTTGCAAAGTTTAGTTTCTTCAGTTCCTTCCTCCCAATAAACATCCAAATAAGAACATTAAACCCCATTCAAACTCCATTGCGGAGCCTTTCCCGGCAAAACTGACGCCAGAGGGGCACTTACAGGGTCATACTTGGAAGGGCCACTGACAAAAGCTCCATTTGTTGACGAGATGAGAATGAGAATAGCTGACCTTAACCATGCTTAATTTGTCATGGCCACAAAATTACCATGACCACGCCATACCAGAGTTCCCATGCTCGTTCATTGTAGAATGAAATCATTTTCAAAACATTGGCTCCGGCATTAATTTATTTCGAGTTCTTGTTCTTTCTGGCTGATCGTCATCACAGTGGCCTGGGTGTGTTGTTTGAGAGATCTGTGCGACAACGGAACAGCTTCGCCGGCACAATCTGCCTCACATGGATGTAATCTGACACCTGGCCCAGTGTTTGCATGTGCTGCATGGTGTTACCATTTGTCAGCAGCATGTAAAGGTGTCCCCCCTCCTCCCGGTGATGTCCTGTGATATCAGGAACACATAACAGACATATCACGGGAAGACAGGGAGCACTCCCTTTTTTGATTTACGCTAATTAACCATCGAGATTTATAGCATTCGAAGCCTGTTTGTACGATTTAACATAAACATGCCTGTCTTGTTTGTTTGCTTCTGGGGATGATGCCCATAATCAGTTTCTGTATTTACATTGGGGCTGCCTAAACATTCACGCTGCTAGTCTCAATTCAAGCTGTTAGATCAGGGCTTAAATCGGTCCTGGATTCTCGTTATAATTTCTGTTGATGTATACATAATAACAGCTCTCCATTTGTCGCTGCACCTGCTTCCGCCTGTGTTCCGTTGACTGCACAATACCGCAAATAAATTGATCCATCATATCGGCGTCTGATGTTTGCCTCTGTGATGAGACAATAACAAGCATGAGGCACAAGTTGCAAATATTATAATTATTGGGCTTTGTGCTCGTGTCTCATGAATGGTATCACCACAATAGTGCCAAGATGTACATGCTGATGAGTGGAATATAAGGGCGATATCAACCTGCCTGTAAATGCGACAATTGAGAGGAGATTCTGATACGGCTGGGTGCTCGATTTAAGGGGGTGACTTCAGAATAGGTTTAGCAGTATAGAGTACACGGTTTGTTTTTGGTATATTATTCTAGTTATGAGAGAACACAGAGTGCAGCATCATTAAGACAACAATTTGATCTGCAGTAGCTATAAATCTTGAGTTGAGTCGCTGGCAAGTAATTTAAGTTGCTAGCTCAATTTAGCTACCCTCAATGCAAGGAATGAAGTGTACCTGCAGTTACTGTTTGTTGGCGCTTCTGACATGTGTAGTTTTTTGAAAAATGGCCAGCAATAAACCCAAGCAGCGGAAACTTAGCTGGATTCTTGTTGATAGAGATATTAGGCACGAAATTAATCATCTTTTTGTGCCTCAATAAGGGCGGCCCGTTAAAGGGGCAGTGCTACACAATCATGGAACACACCCACAGTTAATGACATTCACATCAACATAGACATGTTGCGTCAGGATGAATGTAAACACCAGAAACAAGATAGTCATAATGTGATTGGCATAATGTGATCATACGAATAGTTCGTCATCAGGTGAACGCTGTCCATCAGCCTGACTCTGTTTGAGAACCGAGCATCAATGACGTTGCCAGTTTGTGGAAAAAAATAAAAATAAAAAAAAAATATGTTAAAGTGGCTGAGTTCTACACTATAGGCCCAGTCTTTGGCTAGTGTTTCCCAACATAAAGTTGGCTAGTTAGCATTACCAATGTCAGTGTTTGCTAGCAACCATTAACAGTGCTTGCTAGCGAGTGTTAGCAACATTTAGCTAGTGCAACAAACCCACATCCACTAGGGGGCAGATGATTCTTATACAGAAGGGGGAAGAGCAATGTATCATTTGATGGCTGACTGTTACCAGTCACACCTTTAGGTCACCATAATCTCGCTGACCGAGGCTATATTAGCCTCTACTAGCATAACACACCCAAATCTCAGGCTAAGCTGTTAGCATTCAAGTTGGGTGTTGAGCCATGTAAGCATCAGATTATGCAGCACTGACTTGACTTTTTTTAAAACAATACTTGTCATAAAAGTCCATCAAGTGATCAGCTTATACATCGGAAAAAGCATGCTGTCCCTTGTAGTCCATGCATGGCACAGTGTATGACAAAGTCTGCAAAGCAGTTACTGTGCTACCCAGACTGCACCAGAATGTAAACAAGCATAGTGTTATGACCCGCTACCCCTATCCACTTTGATATTTTCTGCTGTGCTGGTGATTTGTTAGCCAAGTCCCTGTAGGCTCGGCAAGCACATAACTCCAGGAATTCATAATGCAGAAAATTAACTTCTCCTTCGCGTTTCCCCGCAGTGAAACTGACGCTGTCACAACTAACGCGCCGAACTTGAAATGCTAATGGACATGCGGGTCAGAGCATTTGGGGTTAACGGTTCGAATCAGGTAGCATCTTTGGCTGCAAAAACGTGGAAAATCGGGTTAGCGAATGCTACTGTGGCCCAGCTGCGTTGAAAAACAAGGGCCACTGGTGCAATGTCACGCTCGGCATGAAAGAAGATTGAAGCTCCATCTTAGTCCCACACTGCAGACTCCTCACATTTACATCGAAATGTAAACGATCACACGGGTAGCAGGACTATTTTTCTACCACCTCAACACCATGCCATCAAAATTGATATTAAAATATACATTAGAGTATGATAAAAGGGCTTTGAAGATGTGTAAGTGACCTTCACCTCATCCATTATATCCATTTGGGAAATATGAAGGAAAACTGTCAAAGAGGAAACACAGCCCCGTACGAGAAATCCGATCAATACACTATAGAGGTGAGTACACACAGTCGTCACTGAGGATCATAGTATGCTGATATCAGTGGCTCAGGTTCGATCTATTGCAGCATGTCTGCAGTTAATGGGGCTCAATCACTCCAAACTTCCTACGTAATTTAATGGAAAGGTTAGGCTCTATTTTTTTCTTTTTTTTTTTTTTTCCGGCACGCTCTCTCTGCTCGCAGCCCTCTGCAGCATTATGCATCAAATGTTGAAAGCATTATCAGTAAAATACTAAAAGGCCAGGAGGGTGCTGATGCAGTGCTGTTAGCTGACTGGTAAAACAATTAAGGCAGAGCTATAAATGCAAACTCAGTTGAATGAAGCTGAATGAAAAAGTCTGTATTCGGTCTTACTGTCTGCTGCACTTTGGCTGAGGCTTCTGCTTTATCACATTGAACTGTGATCCGCAGTCTAGGTGCACATCTCTGCTTGTGGTGATGTGCTTGACGTGCAAAAAAGTTTTAAAGTTTTGGGGTTTTACATCTATAAATATATTTGTAAGGGATAACGGAAGACTCTATTTTAGCTCATCGACTCTGGGAAAACTAGCAGACGGAGCGCACGTTTACGATCACGGACCCGTGGCACCGAATTAGCGGCCGCAATCGCGTGGGGGGGGGGGGGGGGGTTTAGACATACTGGAAAAGCAAAGAGTGCACACTGTTCCAGCAAGTCAGGGGAGTGTGGTCGCAGCAGTCAGCAGAGTGAGACGCAGCACTGCTCACATTATTTGCTGAATCAATAGCTACCAGATTAGGTGAAATATCAAGCTTCAAAATGATACTGTGTGACTGAAAATCCAAAAGCTCAGCATGGCTCATCTCCACAGTTGATTTCATTCTATTTATTTATTTATTTATTTATTTTTTCTCAACAAATTTACCCAAAGCTTGAACTAAACAAAGGTATATTTCCAACATGAAACAAAAAAAATAAATAAATAAAAAAAGCAAAGTTGAAGTTGTAATGGCATTTTATTTTATGACCATTTAAACACCCAAGTTGCCAATTCACAATGTAGTGTAATTAAAGCAACACGCTTCCTCGATATTTAAAGAGCCAGATTACATCAGCTGAATGTAAACTGGACTGTTGCACTCTGGGGGTGGTGCTGGGGGGGCTCAAATCTTCCTTCTGAAAAGGCTGAGCATAGCCGCGGCCCTGCCGAAATACCAAAGAAAGTCATCAAAGTCAACGCGCCCTCGTGAATATACAGCCCCCTCGCGCCGTGATTAAGCAGGCGAGGCGATTAAATCAAAACACCAAGCGAGGAGAAAATGCGCCTCATAAGCAGACTTCAGTTAGAGCAAATTGTTCGGCGGAGGTTGAGCAATTTATGGGGTGCTTGGCCTGCTGGGGCTCTCCGCTGCACTGAGGGGACTTGGTCAGTAAATCTGATGGGGGCTTCGCTCTCATTCCCAGATAAATAATTACATGAAAAAAAAACAAAAAAAACAAAACAAAAGGCCTTTGCTGTGCAGGGTTTAATTAAGGGCTTCTGGGAATTATAATCAACGCTAAAAGAGATGCCACGGTGATGAAGCATAAATCCATAACTGTGGAGCAGACGGCACGGCCAATCTAATGCCTCTGCAATAATGCTCATCGGGTAAACAAGTGCGCGTTTTTCAGCAAGCGTGAAGGCACGTGTGTGCGTGCGTGCGTGCGTGTGTGTTTGTGTGTTCGTCTCTGAAACTTTGAGACTGTCACAGTAATCCGAGTCTGATTTAAAGGTGCGTTACATAAGAATACGCCACCTGTTGAAGGTCACTCCGCACAAACAGGAGACGGCGTGGCGCCAGTGTGTATTTCACATCAGCTGCTGGCTCCAGTTAATGAGGTAGCACGGCTAGCTGTGCAGCTAGTGGGCCTAAGCTGAGTTGAGTCTCCTTGACTGGAAGCTCAGAGCAACAGGGGGAGTGTTAGTGTATACGCCGCGGGTAATGGAACTGGGCTCGGCAGCCTCGCAGTTAGCATGCTAGCATCTCCGACGAAGACTTTGAGGACTGAGAACCCTGCTGGAAAAACCAGCATAGACCAGCATATGTTGTGTTTTGGTCCTGGTCAAGATAGGTTTGACATTGGCTGAAGTAGATGGGGCCTTTCTTTTGAAACCTTTAAAAACACAACCAGAAAGATAACTAAAGTGGTTTCATACAGCTCACTCCATGCAATCCAAGTCTCTAGAAGTCTTGAGATCCCAAGATGATGTAAAAAGAGATTATTTACACCCTCGAGGTGCAGCGGAGCTCATGCACACACCTCAGATGAGGTGCAAGCTAACACTTTTAGCTTAGCAGCTACAGCTACACCTTTCCTCCTCTGTGTTTGCATGCTTGAAGCATGTGAGTTTGCTTCTTAGTTACTGCCAATATGGTCCATTGTGTTTGCCAAGGTTTGTCTTGCAATAAGACAGAAACAATAGTTCGGTCCCAGAAACAGCTCTTGCTGCTTTAATCATTCTTCCCGTTTGTACGTGTTGGTGGACCAAATCCACCATTCTGTGCAGAAATACATTCCAAAAGTTTGTCGAAACTTCAGCGGCTCATCGAAGCTCATCTCCACCGAAGTTACTGACAACTGTTGGATGGACTTCCGTGATTAATTGTGATGACTTTCGTAATTGCCTGCTTTTCATCTTCTCTTTTTTTTTTTCGTCCAGGGTTTTAATTTATGACCATATACCAACAAAACAAATGACATTCCCATCAGTCTCTGCTGTACCTCATGGGTAATGTTAATCATCATTAGCTAATGGTAAACACACGCTTTTCAAAACAATTTAGCAGGGATAAAGTTAACAACCACTGTCGTGCCCATTATCTGAAAGAGCCGTTAGCAGTCTGCAGACTCTTAGCTTTGTTCCTGTGTAAACACGTGTACTGAGCACAAAGACTTATTCATATTGACCTCCATGATTTTTGCAGTTGTTATCACGAAGAAATGCGTTTATCGAGTTCATCTAAGGTGACTGCTGTGACAACTCAAGACATTTGTCGTCATGTTTCCCTTTGCTTTGTCGAAAAAAAAATATATATATCGGGAGACAACTTCACTTTTCTATTTGCAAGCCAAATTCAGAGCCATCGCAATTATGCACTGCCTTTTTCAGGTTAGATTACATTTCCTGAACAGTTTAAGATCTTGACAGTTACCAATCTGACACCAGAACCTTTGCTTTTACAAATCAGTGCTGACAGGGAGCAAGGCCAGCAGTCCCAGCAGGGCAAGAGCTGAAGGTTTGTTGCGTGGAACTGTATTTCCTCATTCATTAAATAGAGACATTCCAGTTGATGGGCCGGAAACACAAAATACATAGTGACAGGTATCAGAATTAGGCTGCATTCACCCGGATTCCTCAGGAGAGTCAGAAGTTTGCGGCGCCTGCTTAGCTTGCACAATATCCAGGTACATCAGGAGCCGTGCAATCACAGCAGCGAGGCTGGACCAAAGTGAAAGCTTTTTAGAGTTGCTGATCCAGCAGCAATTTTTTTGAGAACGAATGTGGACCCGTGAGGGCTGTGCATTAAACTGCCAGTAATAAAAAGAAAAAGAAAGAAAGAAATCTCCAAACTAAATGAAGCCAATTAGTAATAACTTTCATTTATTATGTCACACACATTGCACATTCACACATGGCCTTTCCTATTTCTAATCAACTTGGCGAGATTAAGTGGTACAAAACTAAATCATCAGCAGTGAGCTGGACAAAATATAGCCCACAGTACAAGTCAAGTCTGATTAGACTGCATTTTATTAGAGAGCTATATTTAAGGTTTTTCAAACCATTAATGATGAAGCTTCTGTTTGCATTAAACTTTGTTTGACCTCATCTCACAATCTCATCTTTTCATAAACATTAACTGTGTATTTGGAATTCTAATTAGGAGTAAATTCAAGTAGTTTTAATAGCAAAATGTAAGCACTGCTACATGTTATGCCGTTATTGTAAAATTCAGATTATATCACCAAAACAAATGGCTGAACACACTTGTTAATGTGTCCTGAAATGCATAACGACACACCAGACACATTAGATTAAAACATGGACCTCTACTAATACACCGGCTTCATTTCATACAGTACATGAAGTGGAGAGTTAAAGGTGAATTTGAGAATCAGTTAATACAGACAAAACTGACTTCTATTAGAATCATCAGTGTTGGTATGGAAACCACCAACAAAGCAAATAAAGTAGATTAAAACCAGTTTCCCTGGGATCAAATATGGCACAAGTCAAAAAGTGAACATATAAAAGAAAAAAGGAAAATATTGTTATAGCTACAGGGCGGGAGGAGACGCGAGTCAAATGCATGTTGAAAAATGAATACAAGCACCTGGAAATTACGTATGAAATGAGTAAAAATGTAATTTCTCATGTACATTACCAGGTACCAAAACATTAAAGGGGTAATGCCATCATCGTTACACACCAAGTGTGTGTCTAGGTCATTTATAAAGTAAAAAGTAAAAAGTATTTGTCGGCAACAGAGGAAGCCGCGTGCAACTTGCAGGACCAGAGAAACGGTCTTCATCTTCTACCCATCAGCTTTCTCCGGTCTCTTTCTCTTTCTTGGCGTTAAAAGGTTGAAGCTTTCTGAGGAATCATTGGTATGACGGGACAAATGAGTGAGGGATGTTCAGTTGGTTGCAATCTCCAATCTTGTGTCCACAAAATCCTACAGACTGGTTTAACAGCAGCAGAGGCCTTATCTGTTGATAAGCCAGGTAACACATAGAAAAACACTGTGCACTTAATTCATATTGATATAAAGAAATCCTCAGAACGCTGGGACTTATTGATTGCAATGCTTCCCACGGTTGAGTTACGCTCATCGCCAGCGCCGAAGTTGATTACTTTTTTTTATTCGCCACCGGTCGAGAAATCTGTTTTAATTTTCCAGACGCAATAAAACTTGCTCGAAAGAATAATTAAAAAAAAGTGTTAAAAAAACAAAACAAACATTTTGAACGACTTTCAAAATAATCAGACACATCATTAAGTGTGTTTTGTTTTTAATATCCCACTGAACATCCAGCCGGAGGGAAAAAAAAAAAAAAAAAAAAAGACTGCCTTTAGGTATAATGCAGCTCACTTTCTCTCAGATGTATCCAATCATCCTTCAGCATACATCGAGCGGCGCCAGTGGAGGCACAAAATATAAAGAATCATTTGTGGCCACAAAATGATTTGCTAATGAAATGCTGCAGGAATATGCTCACCTTCCCGAGACACTTTCTACGCAGATTGAAAAATTATTCAGCTACCAAAGTTGGGAGTTTCTTACACTAGCTGTATATTGTTTCAACTATCATGTGCATAATGTATGTAAATGAACTCTTTTTCTTTTGTTAAATGAGACACATGCTAAAGGTTTTTTTTTTCCTGCAGTCTGCTGCACAGTACACTCGTGGCGCTAACACAAAAGAAGCAACGAGACGAGGAACTGCATGTCTTTTCTCTTTTTAATTAAGATCTTAATTGAACGGTCTATTCGTGAAACAATACCTTGCGAATTTAAGAGACGCAACTCCCGACTGGAGACCTTCAAAAAGCCACTTATAATGTAACATATTTTACTCAGTAGGAATTAAATGCTTCCTAACTTTACAAGGGCTCAAAAAGTCAAAGCCAATATAGCACTTAATGCTACCTCGCTGGCCTCTTCGCTCGGCCTTTCATGGCTCGACCGAGGACTCTAAACGAGCGAACGGACGAGAACTGCCTGCTATACACACTGCGTTCTGCACGTTCCACCATCTACTCAGGGAAATTCCTTCTCCTACTAAATCAGAATATGATAATTTTAATGGACTAATTCAGTCCTATAGTCAGTTATTTATGAACATCCTTCTTCCTAAAGCCGGAGAGCAGGAACCACATGTCTAATCAGTGATTTCCTCGCTGATATACAGCCCGGAGTTGCTCCGCTGATGATTATTACCTGGAGATTGAACACATACAATATTATTTTGAACTTTACACTTCCAACCGGGTTCCTTATATTATCATAATTCATGTGCTCTTATCTCCATAAAAATCACCCTGTGCACCATCACGCCTTTATTTTCTATCTCCTACCAGTGCAATCTACATAATGGTGCGGCATCAGCAGAGGGTTCAACTCATCATTGGTGTTCGTGGATACAACAGATAGAAACGCAAAGGTGGCATAATTTTAAAGGAGAAAAAAAAAAAAAAAAGAAGCAGTTTTTGATGTCATCGCTATCGATGAACTGTGGTTTTGATGTTCCCCAGCATGCTAGTTTGTGCCAGCAATGCCAATTAACTAGCATTGTTAGCTTTCCCGCTTGGTTTAATGACGTGTTCCTTTCCGGCCCAAAGGAGGTGGGAAGCTCAAAAGTGGTAGCTTACCTTTGTGTTCCAGGTTGGAAGTCATATAATTACACGGCTACCTGATTGATCAGTGACTTGAGACGGTGGACAGTGAAAATCCAGAGGGCCATTTTGCAAGGTCCAACAAGGCGTTTGACAAGCTTCCGCTAGACAGCTCATGTTAGCCTTCGACCACATCCATTACATTCTGTTACATTAAAGTTTACACAACATTATGTCAATTTGTTCTCAAATTTCAACACGTTAAACCTGGAAGTCAGATACGCAGCTTTATCTTGAAGATGACGCTTGAGATTTTTTTTGTATCCATCACTTTCTCAGTTGCTGGTAAATCAGAAACTGTTGAAATGATTCGAAAAAAAAAAAAAAAAAAAGAACATTTGGATTCTCTACGTTTGTATGACTTTTAACCTGAAACGCTGTACCACAACATTATCACAGCACTGAGCGGGACATCAGAGGAAAAGGGCGAACCATTGTCGATATGGCAAATCCGACAAATCAACACTCTCAGTGTTCTTTTTCGTTATTTCTGAATTAAACAGTGTTACAGCAATATTTTTTTTACCTTGAACCTACATATTCAGTTTAACACTGACATGAAAGGTTGACATGTATCTTGACATGTATGTACTTCATGTACTTCTATTTGATACATCAAATTGTATATGTTTTCTATTTATTGTCAGATATACTACTTATCGCCATTTTTCATAAATTGTAAAACATATACGCATTAATTTTCAATATATATATATATTTTACATGCAAAATATATGTTAATAGTGTTTTAATGCATACCATTACTATGACAGACACTATCTATCCATCTATCTAGCTATCTAGCTATCTATCTATCTATATGTATGTGTTTGTGTATTTATATGACTCAACCAGTGCAGTCCTTGGCTTTACCCTCACAAAAATTATAAAATGAAATAAATTCTGTTCACTTTATATCAGTCATTCTCTGCATTGCGGGAAATAAGCCTTTACATCCTGGGGAGACCTAGATATTGCTCTCTACACAGCTGTAGAAGATTGCACAAAAGGGGCTGATTGTGGATTTAAGTTTTCTCCCGCAGCTCCACAAATGCAGGTCTGAAATAAGGAAATTATTTGTCAAAGTGAATGTCATCTCATTTAGTCCAGAATAATCCTGCGAGCCGATATGATCTCCTCAGCTGGTCTGAGCTTCTTTCTCCTATTTATTGTTCAGCAGCTCCCCTTTATAAGATCTCAATCTACAGAAAAATGCCTTGGCTCTTTTTTTTTTTTTTTTCCTCCTACTGCATTTTATTACATTGAGGGCATCTGACTAATGCAATGCACTGTTGGCCTGCTGCCACATGCCAATTTATAACACGATAGCCTTGGCCGACCCATGCATACCAAGTAATGCTGATTTGTTGTATTGGCTGCGCTCCCTCTCACTCTGCTGCTGTTCTTTTTCCCCTCCCTTAACCCCCCCCCCCCTCCAAAAAAATGGTAATAAGTGTGGTAGAACACAGCACTTAGAAATGGCGGAGAGGTGATGAAGTGGATGATGGGTAGCAAATACCAAAAATACCATAATCATAACACAGAAGTAGCACTCGAGCAAAAAAAAAAAAGGGGGGGCTGAATGCAATCGAGCCAATGTGGCATCAGTCTGGACAGCAGATAGGTGAGTGTTTGTGCGTGCAGTTGTGTGAACCGCATGCTGAGGCACGTGCGGTCCTTGTGTACATGTTGTTCTGTACATTCTTGTGTTAAGGCTGTAATGGCATATGCTAATTCTAAAGTGTGTGGCTGAAAAATAACTACAGTTTAAGGAGAACACGGGATATATTTTCATTTCACTGGCCATCACTTATGATAACGTTGTACTCGTCAGCCTCGACATCTTGATTTTATGTTGCAGGTGCACGGTGGTTAAGGTCTGGTCAGGCTTGGGCACAAAAAACACTTAGATTTAGAAAACTGTCTCTAATTATAATGTGACGTAAAAAATGACATCTTCCCCATCTCTCTTGGTTGCCCACACAAGTTGTTTAATGTTGCCGGACTGTCGACTTCCTTGCGAAGGACTTGCATCTGACCTTTTAGCGACTTTATGCACGTGTCGGGGTTCCTTCTCTCAGCTCTGCTAAACCCATCATTCACTTTCTTTTTCCCTCCCAAACAGATCTGGCTGACCAGTTTGCGACACTTCTCATCGTCCGATTGCTCGTTTGTTACTCTGTTGGACCTTTTTTGTAGCGTCTTTGAATAACTGTTGCGTATCATGACCAATAGATCCAATGACCAGGGCAGTGTATAAAACTGATGTTCCCAATTGCAACCAACTGAATACCCCTCATCCTGTCCTATGGTGGCCGCTTTAACAAGAAAAACGTTCTGAATCCAGTGTTTGGTTTGTCTGTACTTGACTACTATAGAAAAATACTCCATGGACAAGGACCCTCTCCCTCTGCAAAATATAAAATGCTTGTTCTAACGTAGCTAAACCACAATGATTCCTAGTTACAGATGATTATATACCCATAAAGACATAACTATGAACATTATATTCCACCTCTGCAATTAGTTACACACTGTACTTTTTTATACTAACTGGAGGTTATGCATCAAAATCCAGTTCTATGAGTAGCAGCAGGACCATCTTACATTCTCCATAGGCCTGACTACTCTCCTCTGTGTAGCGAGGCTTTGAAATATGCATGTGTCAATTAGCTGGCCCTAACTAGTCACAATGAATTTGTTTTTCTAATAGAGTCCTCACATACAATCTGTACAGAGGGGGTTCAGGGATGGGCAAGCACACGCCAGTGCACCCTGACTGACCTTAAATCATACACAGGCAACAACAACTGTGGCTCTCTGCATCCGTGGTACAATAAAATACAGTTATTAGATTTCCCAATGATAAAAAAAAAAACAAAATAAAATCTGTACAAAATTTAGTTTTTAAAATGTCAGCCATCCTCTGTGTGCATCTGCAGGCGGTTCGATCAACGTCAAGCACCTATTTTCTTTTTCTTCTTTTTACATGGCTTTTTCTTCCCGGAGAAAATGTCAGCAGCTCACAATGTGCCTGTTTGGAACGTGACTGTCTCCTCTGAGCAGATGCATTTAAATACTGCTCTATTAGTTAAATGGATCATCCACTAGTGCAGCTGTCATGAGGCAAAAGGCATCTGGACTCAGAGCGAGCCAGGGAAAAATTGCTGCATCACCAGGACTTTGCAGCGGGAGGATCCACCTGACTGTTTTTCGCTCAGTGCATCACAAATGGTTTCTGGCTAATCTCCATGTTAGACTCCAAAGATCTCTGTAATGCCCGAAGCTCGGTAACTTGCGTTTTCTGGGAACATCATTAATCGCTGCAGAGTGACTGTTTGTCAAAAATCCTGGTTGGGTAACGTGTTGCTCTGTCAAGGCAAAATACTCAGAAAGTCCTTCATTTCAGAAAAAAAGAGCTAATTATCACATTAACATTGTAGCATATAGCTTGAAATTTTCAGACAAACTCCAGGAAAAGTGCTCATGTACCGTAGAACGATGCACCATTTCCCGCTGCATGACTGCAGGTGCTGTCATAAACGGTCCTTTTAGGCCTAGCTAAGCATGAAACACAATGTGATGAAATGTAATTCACTCCTGAAGCTGGGATTTTGGCAGTCATCTTCATTGGCCACCTGAAAATGAGAACGCCGCCCCCAGAGGGTTAACGACGGGGATTCTGAAGTGAAGAGTCGACATAGAAGGGACGCGGCGATCCTGAGGCCACTGTGTGACAGAGCCGGAGAGAGGGAGCGCTTGGACGCGGGCCCAGTGGCAAAAGGTTAGGCCGCTATAAATAGCACTGATAGAGCGAGAGGATAGTGGCATGGGTTGGTTTGGAGGAGGATCACGCTAGCATGTTGGGGCGTTTGGTCAAGGGGCACCCTGATGGCTCTGGAGTCAGCACTCCACCACGTTGAGTGTTCGGACCTATAATGGCCTCCCATACGTCATGTGCCATGTGATATAATCAGTTTGGTCTGCAAGGGTTTAATATTGGTACTTTGCCGTCCCCTTTGTTGCAGTTTGCATAAAATGTCTCTGAAATTTTCAGGCACAGCGAGCTGAGACAGTAGACAGATAGAGATGGCGTCACCGCAGCTAAGAAGTCACAGGTTGTGTGTGTGTGTGTGTGTGTGTGTGTGACAGCTGTGAGTCTTCGAGCTCCATGCCTGCCTTCTCTACAGGGGTAAAGACTTGACAAGTGCTCATCACTGAAATAAAGTTGGAGTGTAAGCGTTTGTCACTGCATACACAAATAAAGTGTATGTACCTGATTGCAAACATAACACACAGGGCATTCCATATCTATCAATCAATCAATCAATCAATCAATCAAAACCTTCCTTTTCCCGCCTCAGTTAATTGAAGCACAATTAACTAGCACATCATTAAAAAAAGGCGCTAATTCATAATAGCTGCCACCACATATGTGTTCACACACAGGGCGAGCACAGCTTTGTGGACCACTGAGCTGATGAACTAACAGATGCAGATAATTTAATTTGTATCTTCTTTGTGTTTGTTTGTGTACGTCTTTCTCTACGTCTCTACTGTCTGAAACTGTTTAGACAATTTGCATTAGCCTTAAATCTCACAAATCTTACCACAAAATCCTAGCTGTTAGGAAGTTATGGATCTTTTTCACAATCGGCACATTGGCACTGAGGGTCAAAGCACAACAACATTTCAGAATACACAACAACCGAGGTAATGAACATGTGTTTTGTGATATGTTAGATGTGTTAGATAGACATAGTTATCTGCTTAAAAGCACACAGAGAAAAACAGATACATGTGTAATGGGGGCAATATCCCTTTAAAGAAACGTGCTATTGCATGCAATATGTGGATATCTGGTGGAATATCCTACCTGTATGTGTTTTAAAATCCAATAATCTAATCAGACCTAACATGACTCACGGGGGTGTCTGCCCCTGCTTGCACCCACTGCTGCCCATCAGCATTGTTTACTGCATCGGCCTGCTAATGGTAGCATCACCGGCGCGCACACACACATGCACAAACACTCAGGCGAAAGAGAGCGAGAGAGCCATGAATCAGGAAATCTCGGATAGCCCGGCCGTAATGAACCCTCCTATAAGGGCTCCTGGGTAATCCAATCTCCATTCAGAAACGGCTCCCTCTGCATAACGCACATATCGTCTGGCTCGCATCGAGATCCGCCTCGGCGTCGGTGAATGAGCAGGCTCCCGAAAGTGGCAGTAGCATTAGATATTGCACGGGCATCTGGCCTAACTGCATGGATAACCTTTCAGCCGTGCTAACACTGGGAATTTGGTGAGAGCATCCTAGCGTTAATTGGATGGCGAGGCAGATCTTATTTCAAAAGCGGTGCCTCCTCCGTTTGGTAATTGTTACCATTATGACTTGACAACACCACTCACTGCTTTTCAAGTGATTCCAAGCCCCTTGCTCAGTGGCATGAATATTCCACCTCGCTGTTCACACCAAGCTGTCTCCGGAGAGCCAGTGCTCATCAGCCCTGAATGGGCGTGTGTGCTCAGCCATTGTAGCTGATGCCCATCATGCTGGAATGCACCAAAGTACTGGGCCTGAAACTGTGCGGATATTCACTTTAAAGGATAAACTAGCTGCTGTAGCATGAAAGCAGCTGTATATACCACCAGCACCGAGGAGCGGGAGCTCATTGTGGAAGGGTCACTTGTGCCTTTTCAGTGTGATTTGATGCGGCGTTCAAGTGTGTGCAGCTGGTGACATGACATCTTTCTCACTAAATGCATATAGGGAATTTCAGGGGTGGTGATAAAATCTAATCTGAAAATCAAATGCACATAAAGCCACACTATAAAAAGCACAAAAAGAAAAGTACTATTTTTCGACCCATCTTTACATAAATGGAGAATTAAAACAATGGCTGAAATGAATGATTTTAACAGGGTTAATTACAGGTCAATTGCGTGCTGTAGAGGCCTTACTGAAACATAATTGTATATACTTAGTTGTACATGGTACAACTAAGCAATTAAGATCCAATCATGCACCGCGCCATATATAAAAGTGCTTGGCAGGCAAAGTTTTATCCTGATTTTGTGTCAAGATGGCAAGACGAAAAGATCAAAGTGACTTTGAAAAGAGGGTTCGTTGTGGGGGCACGGATGACAGGAGCTGACTGCTCGACTGGCGAGTGTTTTTTTTTTTTTTTTTTTTTTAATAACAGGAACCAGTGATTAAAGTGGCAGAGATCTAAAGGCAAGGCGTTGGTAAATAGGGTCGGAAATTGTGATCAACGGCGCACATTTGATGAACGCGATGTTCATGCATTAGTGGGGTAATGTAAAGAAAAAACAGAAAAGCAACTTTTCCTTAGGTGTCTAACAATGTCCATCCAAGCCATGATCATTTATATGTGAGGAGGGATATGGTCAGAGGAGTCACCTATAGACATTGGCCTAATCCCAATACACCCCTTGCCCATTTCTCTTAGCCCAACTGTCTGTTTTTGTGGGTTCACATCTAGGGTTAGGGTGCCCCAATTGTTGTAGGTTTCGAGGGGCAGGGCAGAGTGTTGGATGTTGTTCGAAGGCACACTTCAGACCCAAGCTTCTGTCTTTTCAATGCATTATGATTGTTTTCTACTTAACACGCATTAATAGCTGCTCCTAGTTTGCTGATGTCTTGGTAGCTAACATTACATTGCTGCATTTAGACGTATACCAGCATTGCATTCTCTCCTTCGATCGCATACATCTCTGGAAACTCTTAAAGTCCAGCAGTGAGGTCGCTACACTTCCTTTAATAACAGCAGTTGTCGTTGCATGGGTTGCTAATGTTAACCTATGAAGCACCAGCTAATAAAGCAGTGTTTTTTAAAATTTTATTTGATTACTTCTTTAATGGTGAGAAATCATGAATAGATTGTGAGTGTCCGTGTTTTTCTAGCTCCACAGATACATGGCAAATGACTTTGTAATAACAGATCACCACAGCTGATGACACGTCAAACTGTCAATGTACTGTTGAGTTCCAGAGACTTGGGGAATATATGTCAAGGAGCACTTAACACGTTCAACATCTCACTAGTACACTTTAGATTTGATTGTCTTTCAATTTGTCTCTCTTGTATATGAATTGTATATACTCATTAACTGCTGGATGAGGTAGACTTTCAGTCGTAGATCTTTATTTTTAGCCCAACGGGATGCATTTACCATCACATTAACATAATTGCAATGTGCATGCAATTACATGTGTATATGCCTATGACTATTGTTCATTCATGCATGTGTTCCTGTATTTACACTTTATTTATTCCGCGTTTCACACTTGACCAAATGTGTGGTGTTGTTGCTTTACAAACTGTTTGTGCCACATGGTCTGCGTAGTGGGGGAGCCTGGTGTGGAAACAGAACAAATAGAACAGTTGTACTGCCTTGATTATGAAAAAGACACGGTGGATTCTGGATGATTGAGTGTTGGGTTGTTAACAGACGTTCACGTTCCGACCGGTCGATGGTGGCAAAATCTCCATCGTATGTCCACACAATGATAACAACGATGTTCCATAAGGTTTGGTTCTCAAATTTGCCCATTCTGAATGTAATGCTTTGTGGGGTCGAGTGAGCACCATCAAAAGCCCATTTCATACCTTGACTTGGTTTTGATGTGCACACCTCATTCTGCATAACAAGCTTGAAGTTTTGTGCAGGGTTGAGAAGCCTTCAACAAGGTAATGACCTAATAAATCAGTTATGATGTAGAGATTGTTTTTTTTTTTTTTTTTGGTTGGGTTTAGTTTGAACAATTAGTTTTTATGAATTAATTTGGCATATGAAGCTAGACTCATGAATCTTCTTACAATTACAATGTTCTGAACCATATTTTATTAGCGTTTCCGCAGTTAATTTCTCAAGGCCGAACTGCCAATTTATCTCGGTGCACCATTGATCTCACCATAGCTAAATAAAAAGGTTAATGGGTTTAAAGTTTGAAAGAAAATTAAAATGTGAAGCATCCTCGCCTTTTGATTCTCTCATCGCCGTTGGCAAGGATGATGATGAAAAACTTTGGGAAATTTCCCTTTGATATCTGCAACAAAAGACAATTTCTACCAAATCAAAATACTTCAACTGTGACCCCAATAGTGTTATTCCTGCAATATTAATTAGTAAAAAAGAAAAAAGAAAGATTAACATAACCATACACAACAATTTAACACGCGCATCACACATCACATACCACAAAATCACAATTAGCAATCCCAGTCAAATTAACAAAAGAACAAAAGAAAAGATATAGACTGGTGGTTCCCAAAGGAATCCCTGGAGTACCTCAGTGATGGGTCAAGGATCCTTCAAGATTTGTTAATTGTATTTATGTTTCACTA
The DNA here is from genome assembly GCF_904848185.1 of Acanthopagrus latus. NCBI lineage: Eukaryota > Metazoa > Chordata > Actinopteri > Spariformes > Sparidae > Acanthopagrus > Acanthopagrus latus. The sequence continues at coordinate 9,018,099 of NC_051048.1, forward strand.
CGTTACAAAAAAAGGCAATAGTTACGTTAAAATAAGTAGGTTTTCAAAGTGATGACAACAAGAAACACTAATGGTTATATTGATTGAACCATTTTATGAAGACAATTCAAAAATATTTATATATCTACAGAGCTTGAAGAAAGATGGAGAATAAAGGTGCCTCTTTTTATTCTAATTGTGATAGTTGTCAGGTCCAAAAATGATTGTTTTGTTTTAGTCCCAGGAAGAATTCTGACGGTTGGTTCCAGCTTCTGCCAAGGTCAGTCAGCCAGTGTAACACAGTTGGTATGTTGTACTTGTGTTTTCTCAACAGTCACCAGTCATGGTGGCTCCCAGCATACTGTACTGACCTAACGTTAGCTAGATTAGCAATTTTAATGTTCGCTAGATAGCATTAGCAGCATTAGCACCGGTTTGCTCGCTAGCATTAACAATGTTTAACCTTTAACGCTGAAGAGTATGAAACAATTAAACTTGAGCTGATCAAAACAGATTTTGGGGCACATGCAAAATATATGTAAAGAAGTGCAATGGGTGCTGTCTAGGATACCGAGGTCCTGAGCCAGACCTTCCATGATCCACATGATAACTGACTTTCCCAACACCATCAAAAATATGACGCACTTCCTGGAAGTATTTGAATTCTACTTCTGAACCATGAGTTATGAGTCACATTTAACTAATTCCTGCCACATGAAGTGCAGGTGATTTCATGCGCTGTTTATTCCAAAGCATTTCAATTACTGTATAAATTCCCAATATCATGCTGTAAATAATTTGCCACACTGAAAATTAAGTGCAAAATTTAATTAGCAGCCAAGTTTCCCGAGGAAAATAAGCCCTTATCTGGTATTCAGGAGATGCACTCTCGCTCACCTGTGTTAATAACAAGGTTTGAACCATGCTCCCATGTCCACTAATGGCCCATCTATCTGTGTGCTGACGCAGGAGCACAAAGAGCACCATTTTCCCCGTGCACTCTACTTGTTTCTAGAGCTCTCTCCCCTCTTTACGCTGTGAATGATAGCACCCCCGTGGCATTGTGGGTGATAAATAAATCCTGCAGGAAATGGGAACTGGATCTTGAAGGGGAGGGTCCACGCAATGGGAAAAGAGATCAATGCGTCTTTTAATTATCAGTGTGGCTAAAGCGCGCTATTGGGTTCGGTGTCAGCTGCTACAGGCACTAGATCTATTACACTGGCTTTACCAAGCAGATATTACAATGTACATTCAAGTGTATTCATTACGGACCGGAAATAGGATTTTCACAGCTAGAAGCCATTAATTTTGAATTATTAAGAATGCCAACAGAAATCTCTGGATATTCCTGCAACGTTTAGTCGATAAAACGTGAGCGGAATTGCGAGTAATTTTGTTTGCTCCTCTTTCCTGTATTTACAAGCTTGTCGTCTGAATGTTTTACAGATTGACTCGTGAGCTTCGAATGTTTTCATCTGACTCATTACGGTTTCAATTTATCCAACATGAAGACCGGAACAGGGAACTGACTAATTGAGTCCTGAAATTGCATTTTCCCTCCACACTGCAGTTGCACGTTTCAGAGCTGGAAGGTCTAATGCTGCATCTGCACTGCTGTCGACTTTGCGTCTCCTTAAATGATGATGTTGGAAAAACACATACAAGGGCACAGATGCATAAACACACTTATCAGATTGAGGGGATGCGAGGTGGTGGGTGAGGATTAGGAGGAGGCTGTAGATTAGCAGTGATGGGTAGTGAGGGAGGGCTTTGGTTTTCCCGTCTCACCCCTGACCATTAATCCCCACTGTAACTGAGTGAAGCAGATGGCAGCCAACAAAATCTAGTGACGCTGATGGAATCTCGGCTAATGATGCTCCCAAACCGCAAAGCAAGACAAACAAAGGAGAGGATGGGAGGACTGCGTGTTTGTGGTACTCTGTCCCGGAGAGGAGGTGTCAACATCAACAAGCTTTACTTTCACTTTGTTAGCCCTTGCAGTTGGACTGGTTCTCCTCACATTTTCACACATCCTAGGGTGTCCTTCTTTTAGAGTGTGGCAAAATATCAAATAGCTTGTTACCTAAAGATGTAGTCATGGGAGTTATGTGATTAAAGGTGAAGAGGTGAAGATAATGGCTCAAATGTTCGGTGAGGAACATTTGACTCCTCCAGAAACTAATTTGCACTGAATATACAGTGTGTTAGTTTAAATATACCTTTCATTGCAAGTCTGGCTTAGTGAGCTGTGTAAACTGTGCTGCTCTATTTTAACCCAAACCATGTTTTCTAAAACCCAGCCAAGTGCTTTTGCCACCTAAACCAAACCAAGTACTTTGATTGCCTAAACCTTATCAAGTAATTGTGTTGCCTAAACCTATCCAAGTACTTTTATTGCCTTAAACTAATGAAGAAATTGTGTTGCCTAAACCTAACCGATTACTTTTATTGCCTAAATGTTAAAGTTATTGTATTGCCAAACCCAACCACATACTTGTATTGCCTTAAACTAATGAAGAAATTGCATTGCCTAAACCTAACCGATTACTTGTATTGCCTAAATGTTAAGTAATTGTGTTGCCTAAACCCAACCAAGTACTTTTATCACCTAAACCTAATCAGTTACTTTTTTGCCGAAGATTAACAAAGTACTTTCGTTGCCTAAACCTAAGCAAGTACTTTTTGCTGCCAAAACCTTACCAAGTAATCGTGTTGCCTAAATCTAGCCAAGTACTCTTTTGCCCAAGACTAAGTAACTAAAGTGTTTTTGTTACCTAAACCAAACCCAACTTAACTTCACTTTCCTGGAGCAACATGACTCACAATGCTCCAGAAACAACATTGACTAGAGTCGAAAAAAAGGTACTCTGGTTCATGGCAACATACTTGCATAACTAAAGATATTGCCATTGTCCTCAGTGCTACTTTGAGTTTAGTGCTAATTAAAGATTATTAGCGTACTAAGAGTCTATGATAAGATGGTTAAACATTATACCATGCGAGCACATCAACAGCATGCAAGCAAGACGTCAATAAAATTAGCTCCTACTTTTGTGGCATGTTAGTTTGAACCTCTATAATTATCACTTTTCTGCATTGTTCCTCTTGCTTGTCAATTGTTTGATACCTAATTATCACTGTCAGCCAACACCTTCTGGTTGAAAATCATGTGACGCAAAATCGACGCTAAATGTGTAAAATGCTTAATGGCGTTACACTGTTACCATTAAAAATGAATATCCTTTAGGTTTACTGCGCTTCAGAGAACTGTTGATTGATGTGTTAACCTAAAGGCTCAGACATTTCTTTGCAGCGAATCACTAAAGACGCATAATCAACTAGAACATAGGTCAATATATTAAAGCGTTTGTTCTTCGCTGCTGTCTGCCCGCATCCTGACATCAGCATCCCTTTTTGTCTGATTGCTTCATCCTCTTTTCTGTCTCGCCGGCGCGCTCTCTCTCTCTCAGTCTCACGCCGGCTCCGTGCAGTTCTTTCAGGGGAGAGGAATCAGCTCATGTTAAGACCTCACAGTTATGATGAAAAGGGTAATCATCCTGTCACTGTGTGCAGCTAGATGAGCGCTTTTAGATTTTCGAGAGTTACAGCTGACACCGCTGACAGGCCAGGTCACTGTGCTACTGTAGTCAGGGGAGGCGAGAGGGGAGATAAGAGAGGAGGAGGAGAGGGAGGAGTGGGGGGAAATGGAGTCCAGAGGGGAGGAAATGAGGCACGAAGCCGCTAAGCCCTAACTCCACTTGTAGGTTTATTTTTTATTATTATTATTCTTTTTTATCCAAGTGACCTTCATTTTCCAACATAAAAAAAGGAATCCAAACACTCTGGTCCAGTAGGTGGCGATGAGGTCTACGTCAACAATGTCAGTGAGCTAATACAGGCACACTGATCACTGTCAATGCGCTAGCAAGCCGCCCTTGGACCGCAATAAAGGTCTGGCCATAGGGTCCAAATTAGCGCGGCAAATTAATCTAAGCCTCTCCGTTCCGGTAAGCTTGAAGACTCAGCAAATAGGCTACTTTCAGGGGCTAACAGGCAAACTAACCTACTGTAGCTGGCGCATTAGCATGCTAACCAGATGGTAGCGCTAGTCATTCACAACAACTCCCCACAGCTCTTACTATGTTTATCCTCTTTTGTCCTCGAGAGTTAATGTTATCATTTTGTGCGATACACATCCCAAACAAACAAGCTTGCTTAAACTAGCAGTTAGCATGCTCGATAGCTTGCTAATAGGACATTACACATCTGCACAGTATAATGCATAACTGGTTTTTAACAATAATATACAAAAACACTTTGAGCGGGAGGTCAAATAGACATTCTTGTTTCTTACAAAAAGGCTCACTATTAGCCAGCAGCGTAGTGAAATTAATTCATTTGCACATAGACATGCTAAGGCACACCAGTTTTTCATATCAGTAGCCTAACCCCACAGTTTCTGCTGTTATCACACAGCTGCTTTCTCTTGATAACACAATTGTTGTATCGGTTTCTTCCCTTCGATCTTTCCTGCCTTAGTTCTCTCTCCTTTCTAATGTTTTCTTACTTTCTACCCACATGTTTGTCACTCTTTTGTCACATTTAATAAGAAAGAATCAATTTTGCCGTGCCGATTTTATTAAGTTCGTCCATCTGTTCCTGCTGTGACAACAATGTCTGCCTGGCGACAACAACAACCGCACTGAATCTACGCAGTGCATGTTAAATAACGTGTGCTGTAATGTTTTCCGCTGGAGTAAACGCTTTTCTGAACAGAGTCGGCCTCCGTCTGCTTGTCCCTCCTCATCAATAAGTAAGCCTGGTGTTTCAGAGGCTGGAGCGCGGTGATGTCACGGCGGAGGAGCCCCCCCCCGTCTCCGCGTGACGGAGCGAAAGGGGACGGGTCATTGGGCTGCACCGAGGGGAGAGTTGTGGCTAACGGAATATAGGGGAAAATGCCATCAGCTCTCTCTAGCATGCGCTGATGGCATCATGCACGGATGGGCAGATCCCAGGGCGTCAAAAGGTACTCAGGGGACCGCGCTTTCCACCTGTGCGAGTGTTTGCGAGCGACCGCGTGTGTCTCGGCGCAGGGTCACACATGTGCTCCCACAGCTGGGGTGAGAGGCGCCCTACCAGTGACCGACTTTCCTCCTGGACATCACATCATTTCTGCTCCCCAAACTCCCCAGCCCCTACCCCCCCACCCACCCCATCCCCGCCTCGACATCCTCGCAATTAAAGCTGAGCAAACAGATTGAACATAATTGGAGTGCCGGCTATTTGCTGCTTCGGTAGCTACACATTGGCTGATGGAAGCCACCGGTGTTCCGAATGCATACATCAGCGGTAAGTTGAGTTAAAGTTGAGTTAAAGGGCCAGTTCGAGCATAATCTGGAGGCATTTTTCCTTGTTACCTGCTAGATGCATCTAGCCATTCAGACACTTTTAGTTTTATTTGTCCTGTGTATAGTAGTTTTCCATAGACAGGGCCTAGTTCCTTCAACAGCCTCATTTTGGTCCCTTGATCATTTAATTAGGATGGCTGGTTAGCCCATTCATTAGTGATGTCAGCTGCTAAGCACAAAAATGCATTTTTTGTCCTCCATCTGGTTTTAAAGGAGACATGTCCCGCTTATTTTTAGGTCCATCATTTTATTTTGATGGACTCGGGGCGAGTTCCCCCCGGTGCCCCCATCAAAACACTTCTAAGGTGCTCTCTCTGCAATGCTGGTGCCCCGCCACATACAGCTGGTGCCCTTCATATTTTTGTCCGCCCCTGGCCCTCAGACATCCTGAGTCCGCCGCTGCACAAAGACCCACCTGTATATAAAACGATGCAGGGAAGTAAAGCAGTGGAAAAGCTGAGTAGGTCTCATTTAACCCAGGCTGTTAAAGCAGCGAGAATTTACAAGAATCAAACTGACAATGTAATTAAAAGATTAAAATGGAATAAAACGTCATAAACACAGCAGCGCAGGAGTGCATCATTTAAATTCCCAGCTTTACAGGTCAGGCTTAAGGAACGGCTCAGCTGACAAGGTAGGTGAACTGGTCTCCCAAGGGACTTCATCCGAACAGCGATCCTCGGGCTCATTCGCATTTTGGTTGCGTGAATGCAAAGTTCGCTGGCACAAACACTCGGCGCAAGCCTGTCAGTGTTGAACCTCAGCCCATCTAGACGGAAGACGAGGGAACAAAAGCTCACTTCAAGTTGATTACAGGGCTCCTTGCCTGAGGAGCTCCAACCAAAATTCAATAAGATTTTCTCGTAATACACGCTTTCTGATCGTTGTCTTTATTGTGTTTTTATGCCTTCATTTTATCCGAGTGTAGTTTAGTTTTCTGTTGAATGCTTTACAGTTTTTATCGCTTCCATATTTTTTTTTTTTTTTTTTTTATCCGTTGTGGTATTTATGCCCTTTTGATGCACTTTGTCAACTCTCCTTTGAAACAGACGTGAACCATGTGGGCGTTATTGGTGAAAGTGTCGCTGGTAGTTGTAGTTCTGTTGTGCACAGGTGGCTCCAAGGACTTCCTCTCACTTTTTCTCCCTTCTGACCCCGAGAAACTCTTCGAATGTTGGCGCCGCAGCACAAAAAGCAGCGACATTCCGCGCTGAATGAATAAACATGCATGCGACTCAGCCCGCCCCCACTCCCCCCACCCCAACAGCGCTGTTTGTTATTCACTGTGGGGGTAAAGACAATAACGCAAATGAATATTGAATATGCATACATCTCGGAAGAAATTGAAGGAAAAATGAATGCGGCGAGATGAGTTCCCCCGTGTCAGAGCTCGGGGTTAGCGCTGATTAAAATGCGCTTTTCCCACTGGGGGTATATTGCAATTATTTGTTTGTAAGGATACGTCATAAACTTTCAAATAAAAAAAAAAAAAAAGAAATCCGGCCCTTAATGAAGAAAAATTGCCGCGGCGGAGGAGAGGCAAGATTAGAGAGGATTTTTTCCGCTTTTAATTGTACGAATCACGAGGAAAACGCTCGGCACACATGTCGGGATCTCCCTCTCGAGGGCTCGTCCTCGGCTTGAGCCTCGTGGGTGTCGCGCCTGCTCTCCTCTTATTAGTTCAAAAAGTGAGGCTCGAAAGATACAAAGCCGGGTTTTTGAGTTGAAACACGTGCATCTCGTCCTAATAAGTTGCGCCTCTGGACTTTTTTTTTCTCGGCTTTTGCCCGCAGACCAATCCAAATCCAAAGAGTCGGCAATATGCAACCCCTTCTAAATTACACCTGCCAGTGCCAAGAAACATCTACCTCGGAAAAGTGTCTGCACAGCAATGAATATCCTTTCCTTCCCTCCGTGTCTTTTCTCTTTTTTTTTTCTTTCTTTTTTTTTTCCTTACCCAGAGCACAGATGTGCATTTTTGGCAGCGGCACCCTCCGCTGCATCTGCCTGTACCTCGGTGCTCAAGGATTAACTGGGACAACTGAGAATAATTAACCATGCAAAAACCCACCCTGACTCCTCATCCACCTGTCTAACAGGATAGATAAATAAATTGATGACCCCGGCTCGCATTAATATGCAGACCTTTTTTTTTCTTTTCCTCGAGGCAACTGTAAACACTCTCTCCTCTGTTTTCAAAGGCTTGCCTCTCGTCTGAGGAGCAACGCGGCGCTCATCTACTCTCACCGTCTATACTGGATGTGTAGGTGGAATACTTCAATGGGCGACCTGTGTGCCTAGAAATTGGTATGCGTTGCCAACACCCCCCCCCCCCCACCCCCACCACACACACTCACACACACACCTTGTCTTGCCTTCTACAAACACAAGCTCACAGATGAAACGGGGCGAAGTGCTGACTGAATCTAATCTATCTAATTTGCAGAGTGACAAGAAAACCTGCATTCTTTTCGCTTCCATCGATCAGCGCTGGTTGAAGACTCACCCGCTGCATACAAATGATCGGAGGCAGGGCCCCCGACCCGCTCGAGCCGCGAGGAGAACCGCTAAAGGAAACCTGTCAGCGCGCCGAAGTTTTTTAGAAAGTTGCTTTTGAACTCCGTCTCACATGCGGGGGAATCAATGGGAGGATCCACGCACCCCGAAGAATGTGCTTTTATTTTGTAGGGACGGGCGGGAAAACGTGCATTGATCTGCTGAAGAGATCAGGGCGGCCACACGAGGAGGAACCGTTAAGAGGATTAGAGACTTCACCACATTCTTGGTGCAAACGGGATCGCTAAAACTACAGTTCACACGCGTCCATGACGCTTTCCCCGAGTAATGGGATCGTGTTAAAGGTATTAAATGTCATTTAAGTTCACCTCCTCAGCCGTTTATGGATGTGTGAGGGGGAGGAAGGAAAACAAAAAAAAAAAGGCGGTTGTCGGGTGGCAGGTGGCGAGAGAGCTTTTTCCCATAACCGAAAAAGGTCACACGATCGATCGGCACAAAGTGAGCGTCCATCCGTGACAAAGTGTCCTTGAGTAAGACACCTATCTGCTGCAGGGCCGGCTAATAAAACGTCTCACCTGTGAGTGTCAGGGAGTGTAAATCTATTATAAAACATTGTTTATTGATTCAAAGACATTAAACCATGGCAACACGTTGTTGTAATAAGCATTAATTAAGAGATAATAAGCTGTTATAAGATGCTTATTAACATAAATAAAACTCTTTAAGGGTTAAAAATAGCACACATAAGAAATTAATAAATAATGTGTCATTGGTTTATAAGAACATATTACTAATTATGAGAAACATGTTAATAGCTTAAAGACTGCTTATCAATGATAATAATATGCTAATAAACATTAATACAACTATGAGGGACAATAATAGTATTATTAATGCATTTATTATTGCTTTATAAGACACTTATAACAATTATTACAAATTCAATGCTTATTAACATTACTAAGACTATAAGAGGCCTAATTATAGCATCATTTATTGGCTTATGGGACATTAAACTAACTATCATAAACTTGTTAACACAACATTTACAAGGTTAAATGTGTAACTAACCTACTAAATGTAGTCTTATTAATGTTCATAAGAATCTTGCTAACACTGATCAGCGTATATGAGGGTTAACTGTAGCATATTTATTGTCTTATGAGACATATATAACTAATTATTAGAACCTTGTTAACACTTGAGACAGATTTGCAATGTTAATGTTATATTATAAAGTTCACTTATTGAGTTTAACTAACTTACCTAATATATTCATATAAGTGTTCATAAGCATCTTATTTACATGGATATGCAGTCTATACTCCATGTTTTTAAGAATTAGTTGTCTTATAAACCAATAATGAATATATTACATATGCTGCTATAAACCCTCATATAGTCTTATTAATGTTAATAAGCATCTTATGAGGTGTTATAAGCGGCTGTTTAACTGTTCATTAACGCTTCTAACAAAGACTTTAATATATCAAAACCATTAATTAACAGTTTTTGTATTCCGACTAAATAATGAATCCAAGAGCACAACATGCAGAAAATGCCACCTTGGGGCCGCGGGGAAGGCAGAGCATTAGGCGCCAGCGAGCCGCTCGCCTTCCAACGCCATTTTCAAATGACAGAATAATATGTTATGGATCATTTGACTCCTCTCTCATCTTCCACCCCCCCCCCACCCTCCCCGTCCCTCCCACTGGCATCTCCCCACAGACGGAGGCGCGCGTCGCCAGCAGGGCCAAACAACGGTGCCTCCTCTAATGTGGCGGCGGCGAAATATCAGAGCGTGGAAGGCAGCCAGGGGGATGGATGCGTTGGGGATTCGGGGGGATGGGAGGTGGGGTGTGCAGCCGATAAAAGTGGCTGTCCGTCGGGGGCATGTGCCGTTCCGACCGTCCTCTCCCTGAAGCTGGAGGGGTTTCATCTCCCCTTTTCTCTGTGGCTGGGAGCTAAAGAAGTGGTATTAGGGGGGGCTCAAGAGGCTCTGTCATATGATTCAGTGGGCCATTGTGGGGAGAGGTGCTCGGGGGAGTGGAAACACAGTATCACACGAGAAAATTGCAGCTAGCGGAAGAGAGTGTGTGTGTTGCGTACGTGATTGAAGGCCAGGCGGGACGGTCGTTTACGAGTGTGGGAAACGGGTTAGGAGTTGGGAATCATTGTACGAGTGCGAGGCAGAAGGTGGTGGGGGGGGGGGAGAAAGAGAAGAATGTGAGACCACCGCTGTTTACGCTGACATTTGCCTGAGGTATCGCCACGCTGACCTTTTCCCGTCTCGCTTTTAATTAGTATTTCTGCTACTGCGAAAAAACTGTAGCAGCTTTACAGTCGAATTAAAAGGGAAAGGGAATAAAGCACGTGCCTGACGTTTCTTTCACTTTGTTCACCCCCCCCCCCCCCCGTTGTAACATTTTAGCTCTGACAGGCTCGCGACTGACTGTCTACACATTCGAGGTGCCAAAGAAAAGGGAGCGAAGCATAAAAAATGCAGACAGACAGGGAGGAGATAGAGGAGAGGGAGTGAGAGGCATTAGCAATGCAAGCAATGATTAATATCACAAAAATAAAAGAAAGAGAGCGGGGAATCGACGGTGGCATGGATGTCACCCTGGCACGTCTGGGATCTACTGTACTGGAGACGCCCAGGGCCGAGATTACTCATCTGCCCGCTGCATCGTAACTACGCCTGTTAGCTCCGATAAATAACACACGAGCTTTGGCATCTTTCGCTCAAGATACCATGCTAGCACATAATTGACACATAGACTGTTTTTTTTTTCCCCCTCCCACCCCTTCCTCCCTCCCCTCTATCCCTACTTATTTGCTCGCTGGCATTTCGTCAAAATCAGCTGTAAATACATAAAACACTCAAACTAATTAATGATTGCGGAAGACTGTGGGGTAATGAAAAGTATATAGATGGTGTAGGAGTGCTAAAACCCATTTAATTTCATTTAGAGACGGGAATTAATTAGGGGGATGGAAACCCAGCCAAAAAGAAAAAAAAAAAAAGGGGGTGGGGGGGAAGATTTATGAAAGGAGAGGGTTCAAGCCCAGTCATCTTTCACTCATCAGGGTGTGACAGAGGCTGGCGTGCACAGGAAGTCCTCCAAAGGCGGGGCAGCATATGCATTTTTCAGATGGGCTGTTCTCAGGTGACCTCTGAGACGCACACATCGTTTGTATCCCTAAATGAGCCTGCCGGCCACAAATTAAAGAGTGTTGGGAATTTTACGATCTTAGATGCTTTATGAGAGTCAAATTTATATATGATGATTCATATCCTCGGTATTTGTCTTGATTTGTGTACTTATCTGGACGAAATTGTAATTATCGAAGAGAAGGGTTCATGCATTTGATTTGGTGTCACTTTAGTTCCACGCCGGCGAGCTCTGTTGTTAACTGCTGCTAAGTCGTACTCCCTGCGTTACTCTGTGAAATGTAACGCAAATTTAAAACAAATTTTCAGAAAAATCGGTGGATGTAAACACATGCATATCCATCCCTTTGTAACGGAGGAGCAACTTATTTTCAAATCTTAAACGCCTATCTTTTTTTTAGATGGCAACCTACAGCAGCAAAGGAGGAAGTCAGGTGAAGTAGTATAAAAAAAGTGACCACACAGGCATGCGTTCTGGGAATGTATGGATGATTCAACAGTTTCAAAGAGGTGAAAGCTGTTTGTTACATAACTTACATAGCGTTACGTAACCACGGCAGGTTCATAACTGAAGTTACATGCCTAACCTTAACCAAACTGTGAGCATATGAGGAGGGTACGCCTTTCGCCCTGTGCAATGCAATCGTAATGTCGTTTTGGGAGTCCTTGTCAATGAACCATGACTAAAAAAAGCAGCGTCTCCAAGACACTTCCACTTCCTGGGTATAAACAGTGTTAGCTGGGAACAAGGCATGAGGCAGTTTAATCATCATTATACAACACATGGCTGCGTAATGAAATGGAAGTTCATTAACTCCTTAAAGCTACATGAATTACAGAACATATCTACAGTCATGTAAATACAAACGTACATGAACACATAGTTCCTCTGAATTTGCACTGGGGTGAATTTGCAATGTAAACAGCAGCACCAATTATGATGATGATGAAACGGTTGGAACATTCACATCAAAAGTTCGACATCATGGAAACACTGTGTGTGAGCACCAAGCATCGATGTTATAAACACAGAGTCCACGTCTCCCGTCAGCCTGGGAGACGGTCTGGCCAACAAGTGAACATCGTGCACTCCCAATTTTAGAGACAGCTTAAATAATAGTTAATGCTGTGCTGTTCCAAAAGGAAACTGGCAGAAACTGAGTGAAACCGAAACTGAATGAAAACTTTAACCAGAGCACCATCACAGCGTAGAAACATAAATTAGAAAACTGACCCGAAAGAAACGTAATGATGCAACATAAAGCAACTGAAGTTTCACTTCGCTGTTTGCAGACACAGTGTTTATTCTTTTATTCATTCTGGCGAATGGGTTGAAATTCATCCCATCCATCAGCATTACTAGGTATCGAGAAAACAGAGATTCGTTTGTACAAACAGTTAAGTTGGCATCGCTGCATTTCTGTCCATTTGCAGCCGTAAAGTTGCACCGAGTCTCATTTGGAGTTTTTGGACACCGGACACTGAAAAATTCTGCAGAAGCCCCATTAGTGGTAGTTTTTAGACTTTCTGAGGCCGCTATGTACCGGATATGTACCACTTAGAGTTGACAAGTGTAGGGTTACTTTCCCCGAGACTTTCTGAAATTTCTCAGCACTTTGAGACAAGCGCTGACAGCACTTTTCCGTGAGAGTAGTGAAAGTGACACCGTTCTTGAGATGGGGCGGCGAGAGAGAGGAGAGAAAATAGTCGGGCAGATAGAGAGGGAGAACAGATTTTTGGGAGGTGTAGTGGAAGGGGGGGGTGGGCTCTGCTTTTTGCATTTCATATCTCGAGAGCGCTGACTTCAGCACGGATTAGGCAACGTGTTTGTTCTCAGCGCTCTGTTCTCCTGTTCGGAGGAGGAGACGGGGGAGACGCCGCTCTTCATGCACTGTCAAGGTCAGCAAATGCCTTCAGATAATGATATTCGGCTGTAATTTTACCTGCGCGTCGGAGCCAGCCGTCAGCGTGAATGGATGAGCACCCAAAGTACACTGTGGATCCTTGGAATAAACAGTCGGGGTGTGTTTTGGAGTGGAGGTGTTTGTAGTTGCGCTCGCTAACACCCACCTCTGTGGCAGGTTTCGGCGCGCGAATTTGCCTACAAACACATTTTGCTCGAGGGGGCGAATGCCAACTTGAAACAAAGTGTCGCTTTTGCTTATTTCCGCTGGTAACTTTCCGCTTTAGGATAATGACAAAGTGCCTTGAGAATCTCCCCTGCCATTTGTTAAATGAGCCTGAGGAAGTCAAGCCAAGGCGAGGAAATCCCTTTTGAGTGGAAGATACAGGCAGTTGAATCATTGCCATGATAACTTTCCTCTGGTTCACAATGTGCTGGCTACTGGAGCCTGTGTCTCCGTAATGAACCTCATGGGCTTTGCAGAAGACACTGTGAGCTGGCTGAGCTATGTGCGGTAGCCCTTTCCCATAGCCTCTGGCAACCTAGCACGCTAATGATGCTGTACTGGTTCAAAGTGTTCCACTAAGCACACTCCTGTGTGAGCAGGATACCCAATGCACCCTTTGTGTGTATGCGCGAGCGGTGGTGCACGTTATTGCCGCACTCGGGTGTTTTTTGTTTTTTTTTTTGCACACTCTACCAAGTGTGCGAGATACCACGGAGTAGCCTCGCGGAGTTACATTCTGTTTTTTTAAGGCACACTGTTGATTAGGTGCTAATTAGGGAAAATTTGCTTTGAAGGCTAGAGAAAAAAGCTGACCGGCATCTGAAGGAGGAGCTGACCAAGGTACAAATAAGGAGGTCCAGATGCTGCGCGCTCCCTTGGCACCGGGTTATGAAGGCAACTGTTGCTGGAGTCATTACAGACTGGAATAATTATTCCACAAATCACCTCGTGTACCACCAACAGGGACCGAGGTGACAAAACTATTTCCCTGGTGGTGGTGCACATATTGTATTGTATTGTCCTAATGCATCATATTTGCAATCGTACTAATAAGTACTGCGTTCCCTATTGACCGGCTTCTTGCTGTACTGTGCATGCTCAGATTACGATCAAATAATTCATAATTATGAACTTTGTTTTTTTTTTTTTTTTTTACGAGAAACATTGGGGAGGCCTAGATGAACAATGGGCCCTACTTTTGAGAGGCCCTGTTCTATGCTATGCTATGCTTCAGTGTCTTGCTTCTTTTAGAAGCATGTGGCAGTAACCTGTTTACTATAATCCCTTGTTAGCATGTCCGGAGTCCCGTATCTGTTACCCCCAAAAAATGCTTTCCTCGCTAATTAAAGTTGAAACAAACCAAAAAAATGTCAGCATATTTATTATGCTCACATACATCAGCTTCAGACTTCTTTTAAGACTTCTATAACCTTTGTTAGTCAGTGGGGTCAGGGTTAGCTAATGCTAGCTATACCACCCTTCTTCATATAATGTGAGATGAACATACAGACTTAGCAGTTGTTCAAATGAAATAAATAATATGTGAATTAGAAATGTTAGCAAGCTAGGCACTAGCAGCCAAAGATTTCCACTACATATCCTACTGGAGCTGTTGGACCACACAAAAATGGGCCATGATGAGGCAGCTAACTGAGACTGGCCATGGTAAGATAGCAGAAAGGCAAATGACTCAGCCTTCTAAGCTAGCATTACATGCTTAGCTAATCAGCTAGCCCAGCTCTTTTCTTAACAAAAGGGTCGATTTGCAGTGTATTGTGTGTTTCTTTGTGCAAAACCAGACTCGATGTCAACCATTTAATGTATAACTTTTTTTTTTTTCTTTATATTTTAAGTGTGTTGTTTTTATATTTCTGTTTTAACCTGTTAAGTGTCTTTGGGTAGATAAAAAGCGCTATATAAAATATATTATTATTAATGTTGTTGTTGTTGTTGTTGTTGTTATGCCATAGCAAACGCAAAATAAATATTCAAGAAAAGTAGGCTAAGCACCTTGGAATTGTAGGCTACTTGAGCACAGTGAGGCTACCGCAACTGTGATCTTCATGTATTTGCCTTCAGAAATAGATACATTCATGAATCTCTGACGACCATACTGAAGACCATCTAACATTCAGGAGTATGGTATGTTTTCAGGGGTCAATTAAAGCGAAACTCATCATGTTCTAATGGATTTATGCTTCTTAGTAAAGACATCAGTGGTGACTGCACTTTCACCAGCACAGGCACATACCAGGAAACCAAATTGGAAAAGTTATACAATTATATTGTAAATCATGCAAATTCAATGGGAAGGTACAAGGACAGACTGTAGGTTTGACAAAAAAAAAAAAATAAGTATTATAGTTGGGTAAAGTTGGTCACTACTCAGAACTATTCTAATAATACTTTGCTAGCATCAGAAAGGACAGTTGACCTTACAGACAAATGAAAATGTCTCAACCAGCCCACAAATCAATCCTCAGGGCAAATTATTTGATGACTAACCAAACCAAACTGGTTACTGATGTCCTACAGTGAGGGGAAAAAAGTTAGAAGGTAAGAACAGCTGCTGGCACTCCTTTCTTAGTTTTTCTCTGCCAATTAACTTATTAGTCACACGTATCAACAACTAAGGATCCACATCATCCTGTTTGGTCCGAACACCAGGAAAGCATTACATATGATCTGTCAGCCATCTGAACATCGTACACGGAAAAGTACAGTATGACTTTGGCAACTGTTAAGCTTAAAAACCCTGCTTGTGCTTTTTAACTTCAGATTCAGGATAATAAAGACTCCAGCCAATAAAATCATCCCCCCCCCCCCGCCCTGCTCAAAATCCTTCAACAACCTGTTGTGCGTCCTTGGCTGAATATAATCCCTATTTCAAAATGTATCTCAAAGAACCGTAAATATCTGGCTGCTGCATTGCTTCCGATATATCGGACGAACCGGCGATAGTGTGATGAAACTGTGACTTTGAGCGGGTCTGAAAGAGCAAATGTGACCAACTCTGATTAAGTTATTCAGTCCTATCCCCTTCAAGAACACGTGTTTATCAGCGTAATCTCATTTACGGTGTGTTTTATTTGATAACAGCCGCAGACAGCCGCAGACAGCAGCTTTCAGCTGTCTCAGCTGCGCGCACTCTCGTAGTGAGTATCTAACCTTTTTATCTGGTGTGAAAAAGACGGTGTTGCAGCGGTGGAATTATCCCGACCTCTGAGGTCCGGGGTATACACTTAAGAACTTCTGCTGACACACTCCCCAGCTAAAGGTCTTCATCCCACGTCACCTAGCTCCCCCTCCGACGCCAGCAGTTTCGGTTTCCTTAATGTCAAGCCACTTTTGTGCATTCAGCAGCAGCCTGTTCCTCAGAGGGAAAGGTTAAGATGCTGTGTTTGAGGGTTTCAGCCGGGATGCCTCCCATGCTTCCACCAGAATGAAGTCCCATGAGATAGATGGGGGGGCGCGCGCCACAGCTGAAAACTAGCTGACAGGGCCACTTTGCCAGTAGGTCATTGTGTAAATGTGAACCAATTAATTTTAGATGTAAGCAAACAACTCCACTGATCTTTATTTTAGACAGCAGCGGCTCACACAAACTGCCACTGTGTGTGTTTGTGTCAGGGCAAAAAAATGTGCTGCGCCAAATGTTGCTTAGCGTCTTGCCCTCAGGGCTGTGGATCCCCAGTGGTCGATCCCCGGGGTGACAGTTTGCGACTACCAAGTGAGGCTGCTGCTTTGTGCCGTTTGATCAATGCGAAGTCCATGGACTGCTAACCAACGACTGCGCCTGATAATGATGTGGATTTGTCTCGTGTGACCAGTCAGAGACAGACTTAGTGTCCATTTATCAAAAAATAACAGCCCCCGGTCCGCTGCGAGATTATCCTGCGATTTTTCATAAACTTTTTTTTATTTCCAAAGGGGGCGTCTGGGAATATCCAGCAAGCCATTTTGGATATATTCAGAACAGCCTTTTGCCGCTCCTTTTTTTTTTTTTCTAATCTTTTTCGGCGAAAAAAAAATCAACAACAGACAAAAAAAAAAACAAAAACAAGAATACAGTAGGAGAATATCTTCTAATCAGGGTGCATGTCTGAGGGTTTACAGGAACACAGTAACGAAAAGCCCCACGCGCTGCGAGCACACAAGTAAACAAGACCATGAACAGTGAACTTGCTTCAATTTACCAAAGGAAGAAAGGCATGAATAATTCATAGTTTCTTTGGGTTTTACCAGTAGACGAGCCCCTGTCTTCCCGCTCTGTGCAGACGAAAACACTCTCTGTCAGTTAAACCATCATCCGGCCAAATCTGGACTCACAGCATCCTTACATTTGTTTGTTGACTCATACTCTCCCGGAGAAAACAGTGTTGTACTTCATGTCTTTGCTTGTGTGAAAAGGTAATAAACAAAATATGTTGTATAACATAATAAAAAAGATGAGAGCCGATGTGCCATAGGATCAGTGGAACTCAGGGGGCCTCGTATTATCCTATACACAGAGAGTGTCCGCAAAGCTGTTTTGTTGTCTTAACACATTTCTCTGCCAACTTTTTTTTTTTTTTTTTAATCATTTAATACACAGTTACTTTCCTGTGCAGCCTCGAGGTGCCGTATATTCATATCAGATACTACAGTGCAAAGATAACAACCCTATCCAGCGGAATACACTCACAAAAACAACGGTTCTTGAGTGGTTCTTAAAAAAGGGCTCTCTGGTTTTTGAGAGGTCCATCACCAATCGAAGAGCCTCTCCATTTAGCCAATGGTTTTCTTTATACTTTATGTCGTTCTTTAGACAGATAAACAGCACAAAAATATGTACGCCTACTTGTTACTATACGTACCCATAGTGATTTAATTTGCTCAAAGAACCATTTGTTTGGCAGCATTTCGAAAGAGTCCTTTAAAAAAGGTTCTTTATTGAACCAGTTGGGTCAACAAACAAAGAACAACTTTTTTGCGAGGGTTCTTTCTTGCTCCATTTACGCAGCACCTTTGGGGGTCCATTAAAGAAAAGTCAGAAGGTATGACTCTTTAAGGAACATTTTGCTAAATGGTCCAATATAGAACCGAAAAATGGGTCTTCTAGGGCATTACTCTGAAGAACCATTATTTGGTTCCAGTTTGTTTTGTTCTGTTTTCACATGTCCAAAATAAATCTGCATTCAGCGGATACATTTGCGTTCATCGTCTTTATCTCCATCATCAGTTAGCACCTTTACATTTATGTATGTAGTGTCAGATTTTGAATAAACCAATGTGGTCCACCAAAGACAGAAGAAGAAGAAGAAAAAAAAATACATATACATATCTGTTTTATCTACTATCTGCTCCCAGGGAGCAATTTACAGGTTTGTACAGGCTGAAGCTTCAACGTGGGAGGCAGAGATCGCAAATCTCCCCCGAGCGTCAGGCCCTCGGTGCCCATTTTGCACATTCCTCACATTGGTAGGATCTATACTGCTATGCTGTGTTAAAAAAAAAAATAAAAATCTTTAGGCTATACAGCACATTCTGACCTCAAATTGTCTTTTTTCATAACAAATTAATGCTGCATTTAGCCGAATCTACCAGTACTCTCTGCTTTATGTTTTTTTTTTTTTTTTTTTTTCTTAAACTGCACTTTATCCTCACAGAGACAGCGGGGATCAACTTTCTTCAGCGAATGACGGTGCACAGCAGGGCGAAGCTTTCAACAATTAACGGATGCATGACTTAAAAATTGCGGGGGAAAAAAAAAAAGCGACACGTGCTGGGCTGATTGGTATGAGAGGTCCATGCGGTCAAAGATCAGGCCGTGTTTCGCAGGCTCAGCTTGGAGCGCGGCGACACGCTGAGAAGATAAAGACGGGAAGAACGACGGCTGAGCTCACGCAACGCCGGCATGTTTATCTGAGAAGACAAGTAGGCACTTACAGGGAGTTAATGACATTAGTATTATTAACACTTTTTTTTTCCATTAGGCAGCGCGCATGGCCTTCTGTCATCCTCGTCGCTACGGTGCAGTGATGTGCTGAAACGTGGCAGAGAGGCATTGTTTTCAAATCACTGAGTCATTGTTGCCATCGGACGGATGAGCGCTGAATCCCAAACAGGCTCCAGTGTAGTGATTTGTGTAAATCGTCCTAACAGTGACAGGCAGTTGAAATGCGGTCACCAGCTGAGAGAGTAATTCTCGGCATTTGCCTCCCGCGCGCCTTTCATTGCCCCCTTGTCTTTCTCTTTTGACGAGTGACAAACAGCGGAAAGACGACGAGTCGGGTCAACGCATCGCGAAAATGCGGTGAAGAAATGAGTTGGCTTTTGTGACATGCGTGCAGCTCATTCAGCCCGCTGCTTTCACTCCACTGCAAGTACTCGAAGTCATCGTTTCAGGTCATGATTATTATTCTATTTTACGGCTCGTGTACGACGTCGACAGCAGCGGCGGAAGAATTATTCTACGGTGGCCCTGAAGGTCTGAGCGCTGCAACGTTCAGAAGGTACAGGGGCAACTGACAAAATGCAGTAACAGTTTAGATAAGCCAAACACTACACTACAACCAGATAAAAACACAAAAATTCAAAAAAAAAAAAAAAAATCTCAGAAAATAGAACATCAACAGCATTTTAGAAAACATACAACATTTGAGAGAACACAACACTTTTAGCCGACTACATTGAAAACACTGAAACGTTACTGAAAGGTTATTGTGCGCACTAATGTTTCAGGAAACAACGCCGCACGAATTTGGACACAAGCATGCAACATTTCAGAAAATACATTAGAGAAAAAGCATTTCTCGGTGCGCCAAACTTCAGAACATGAAAAACAAAAAATACGAAAAAAAAAACATTTAAGAAAATGCACATTTCAAACATCATGGCATTTCGGGAATCTAATTTGAGAAAACGATAACAGTCATGGTGAGTCGCTAAATTAGTGTCCACCTGCCTCCATCATACTTATACATTCACACTTATGAATCGCCATTATCTGACGGGTGTAGTGTTGCACTGCAGGAGGCTCGAGTCAGAGGTCAGACTAACAAGCTGCTTATTTCACCTGCAGTGAACGCATAGTGTATACATGCAGCAGACGACGGACACGGTTCTCATCACAAGTACTGCAGGGCTGCGAACAGCACGCGGCCCTGACAGCAGCAGCGGTGCTTGATGGGAACCGGCAACCTGCCAGGAGCATTGACACCCCCCTCCCCACCCGACCCCTCCCACAGTATAGGGGGGGGGTGGGCCGATAAACAATCGAGGCTACGGAAAATACAACGCAACACAATCTACTTTCACAATTCAGTTATCACATACTTACAATCTGGTAGCTAACACACATAAAGATAGTAACTTCAGGTTAAATGTCGCTTTAAGATGCTGCAATCTGATCTGTAAATCTGTGTTTGGAGACCCCGGGGACACGTTTGTGAACATCCTGGAGAATTCAGTTATTTAAAACGAACAAACTGGCAACACTTAAATGTCATATTAGCTTGGTGTTGGCCTTCACTAAGTTCCAGCTGAGTGGCAGCTGCAAGACACCGCACAATAAGGATGCAATTACCAAATAAAACACAGCCAACCCCTCCGAACTGTGTGCTCTTATGTCCTAAACCCAGCGGTGAAAGGAAATGCTCAGATCATTTATTTTACTGAAACTAAGAGTCTGTGGGCGTCCTCGGTCTTCCAGGTCACGGTATACCTGAGATCCAGACAAAAGAAACCGGACTTGTTTGAGGTTCCGCTTCAGAAGTACAAGCTCCGCATTTAACACTTTACTCATGTAAAGTAAAATTCAGTAAAGTGCTAAAAGTATGAGAATCATAATATACTTAGAAAAAGATATATGCATATATGTACAAAATCTATGTAAAATACAGGGTACCAACTAGGAAAAATACTCCTTTTGCGGAAAACTTATTTTTTTTTCTTCAGTGTAACATTACAGCTTGTAAATATGAGGCTAATATTACTTTTTTGTATATAGCCTACACATTTTTTAAATCACTTTACGCATTGTGGCAAAGTTTGTGAATGTTAAGTCTCAGTGGTAGTTTGTGTTGCATTTATCCAATCTGGAAAGTAACTAGTAACTTTAACCCTCAAGTAAAAGTAGTCAAGTAATATACGAGTACAAAAAAACAACAACAAAGAAATGGTGCTTCAGCTCAGTACTTGAGTAGATATACTTACTCTCCACCTTGCTTTAGCCTGTTATTTGTTTATCGATATACTGTAGATATATTCAGGCGCTTCAGTGCCATGGAGTATTGTTTGCAGTGCATGTTGTACAGGGCGCAATGCTGCAGTGCATAACATCCACACTGGGAGCCGACATGTATGTAATGAGCTACAATGAAAAGCCAATGACTGTAGCTGTCCATGGTGCTGAAACGGTGAAAGCAGGACCTCGTGTTCGGAGAATGAAGGGCTCTGTTGCGCCAGTAAGTGAAATATATTTAATCATAACTTCATTGTGTTTGTTTGTAGTCTGGAAATATTTTTATTTATTTATATATATATATATATATATATATATATATGTTTTTTTTTTTTGTTTTACAATCCTTTGGGTGAACAGTGTGTGATCCTGACAAACCTGTCGCAATTCCCAAATTCGAAGCAATTACAGGTGTTTACCTGCCCTGGGATGAAAAATTAACCGACTGTATAATGAATCCGGTTTGAATTATTCAAATTCGTGTTCGTTATTTGCGGTCCCTGTCGATTAAAACTCGTAAATAAATAAATGAAAGGCCCATTTCTTAGATTCTCGAGAGTTGTATTAATGCCCCTGATTTGCCCGGAGAACTTACCCCGAATCACCAGAATGTGTTTGCGCAGAGTTGTCAGGTGGCTGAGATGCCATTTGTTTTTTCAAAGCCTTGACAAGATCAACTTCTCATGGAGGGGGTGTCGGGTAGGTTGGCGAGGCGGGAGGTCCATCTGGCGCTATGGGATGCCCTTGTCATTGAAGGGGTGGGGGGTGGGGGGGACACAGCATGGACATGAACACGAAGCAGGGCGACAGATGCCAAAAAGAGGAAGTCAGAAAAAAAACCACAACACAACAAAAAAAAAAAAAAAACTAAAGAAACACACACGAGCAATCGACAGGAGCTGCAGCTGGCACCCGGGGGTGGCATATCCTTGACAGGCACCCGCCTTTCCTTGATGAGGAAGGGAAAGACAAGAGTGTGAAAGCGAAAGGAGTACGTGTGAATGTGTGTCTGAGTGTTTGTGTGCGGTGGACTTTTTTTTTTTCCGCTGCCTCAGCTCCTTGGCGGTGTCTGTCTGTCGCCAAGGGGCCCCAGCCCTGGCCCCGCATCAGCCGCCGAGCTGTGTCCACTCAGCACTTCCCCTAGCCGCTGGTAAATTAGTCCCAGCAATATGCCACAGCGCTCCTCACACCCCTCTCTCCTGTGTGCTATTGTTCATGCCCTTGAGGAAAGTAAATGTGTGCGCGGGTGTGTGAGCGCGCGAGCGTGCACTTGTGCTGATGCGAGTGTGTCCTGCTTAATGCTGTCGGAGTGCTTAAGGAAACTGGATGTTCATTTATTTGGTTCCTTTTTTTTTGTATGGACATACGGCAAATCACCAAAATAAAGGGCCGATTATGTCTTTTGTAATTTATAGATCCCACCAGGGATTTCTGTCATTATTACGGCGGTTATCTCCCGCTCTGTAAAGCTAATAATGACCGATGAACTTTAAACATCTTTAGAAAACAACAAGTGGATTACACAATTTCCCTCCTCGAATCAAGTGTGCTGTTCGTTTTAGTTCAGTATCAGACGGGTATTTGTGATTTCTCTTCTTCCGAAAGGTTGTACAGTTTAATCTCATTGCATGAGTCCGTGTTTTAGTTTATCATGAGGGTTTTGGCTGTTCTTTTCTTCTTTTGTGTAGCCGAAGAAACAGGGGCAAGGTCTGACAGATGGCAAGTCTTCTGGTTGGATGAAGCGCCAGGGGTGCACCCAGAATGTTTAAGGGGCAGAAGAATAAAAAGGGCACCAGCCTGCAGAAAGTCGTCTTATATTTCTAGCGTAGAGAGGGCACGTCATCACGTTTTGTCCACCAAGACCACCATCACAGGGGCATCCAAGAGGGCACTTGGATGCCCCCTATGCCAAAAAACATAACTCAACAACTGTGTCTCTCTCCACTAACATAAGAGCGTTTGGTTATCATGGTCGCACCAAACATTAATGCCGTCCCCCTGGACTGAGCTGTAACATTAGCTACATCACATTAGCTTTTCGCCAGGTTAGCTGGCCAGCTAGTTCATACATGAAACTGCTCACAACAAAGTCTGTGGATTGGTTTGCGTGACTGGTGTTGAGTTTTCCTTTGGCTCTTTGAGCACTAGAAGCCGAGCGCCATCCAGTTCCATTACATTATAGTGAAGGTAGACGTCTCCATGGCCAATAGCTCCAAAACTAAGATCCTCACATGAAAACATCCATCTGGATGGATAAAAAGCATGACAGGTAAGCTGCGTAAAATATGTTTTTCTATTTTGGGGTGACCTGCCCCTTTAAAATGGTGCTGCCTTTGTACTGTATATGGATGTAGTTTATCAGTGAGTTTCAAACCTGCGATCGTGTTTCAGCTGCTGCAGACATTACTTATTTAAATGTTGAGTTTCAAATTATTTGCTTTATAATTCCCTTTAATTTTCAAAACACGAGCTTACTTCAGCTCAGAAATACGAATAGTCACTTTTCCTGACATAAGTTTTCAACACAAGATAAGCTGCTCAGCTGTGCGAGTTGAGGATTGTAACCCTGAATGTGTAAATAAAGATATAAAATTTAAAGGGGGCCACATTCCTGGCTGTAATGGTAGAGACTCGCCCAGCGGGTGGTGGAATTAACGAGGCTACTGGCTCCTAAAGCACACGGGGGAGGGATAACCCCCTCATGCCCATCGTGCCACTTCCAGGCCGGGGCTGGCCGCGCTATCTTAACCACCAGCGCGCCTGAAAGAAAACACGGATTCTGTGATCTGTGATCCCCAACGGTGCGCCAGATCACTCAAGTGGACCCCTAGCCTGAGGCTCTGGGCAGGTACACAGGTGACCGGTCATACCCATGTTCAAGGCTGAATCAGCTGGGGTTCAGCTGACACAGCTGGGGCCCTTCAAGCTTTAAAACCCTCATGGATAACTACACCGCCTCTGCTTCGCAGATGAAAAATACAGCAGAGGATAACAAACAGTGATAAAAGACTATAACAAGTTCACTAATAGTCACTCCATATCCTCCATCTCCTCGCACAAATGGCTAATCGCGTCGTGAGCACGTCAAGGAATTGTGAATTAACCTATGCAGTCAGATAGAATTGATGCTGCCGTTAAGCTGGCGAGGAGCGCTTTTCAACATTTTTAATCAAAGGAAGGTCGCAGGACCGGATAACCTCAGTCCGACAGTTTCCACGCCGGTTAGATGTACCGACGCGCCTGCTCAGCTGTCGGGGGTCAAACACTCGAGTCATGTTTTCAAACTGCGTTTGTATTAAGGAACATTGTCTGCAGCTGATATTGCATCAGCCCCCCCCCCACCACCCTCCACCCTCCGCTCATATTTTATTCAATAAATATCAGCTTTTGCCATCAAACAGACGATCCCACAGGCGAGACGGAACAGACTGCGGAACTCATTTGTTCCTCAATCTGTCAAAGTGTTGAGTCAGAGTTAGGCCTCGGTGTACCTGGGAATGTGAATATGAGCAGTTAAGGAAAGACGCTACCAGTGAAAACATCATTTTTTCATGCGCTGATCAATAATAAAAAAAAAAATAAATATGAAGCTGTTTTGCTTTCATAGCGTCTACTCTCAGGCCAGTTTAAAAAAAAAAAAGTCTAATGCTAATAGGTTGTGAATGGTGAAAGCATACTTTTACTCAGCAGTGCACATTTGGCATCAGCTTTTAAACAAACTGTAATATTTTCCCCATTTTTCATTGATTCTTGCCATTGTTCAACATTTTTTTTCAGCCAGCATTGTGCACATTTGCCGTCGGCTTTTTCAGCAGTCAGTGCTCACGACCGCAAGTTCTGAAGAGCCTCTCTAGTTTAATTTGGTCAAACCTCCTTTGCATATTTAAGCACACCATTTTGAATAACCTAATGTAATGTAATACAGAAAATAAATGATCCTAATATGAAAAATCCACCTGGGTTTGACCAAAGTTTCATAGCGGAAGTTTCCCCGTGGTGTCTCTCCTTAAAGGATAAGTTCACCCAAAAATGAAAATTCAGTCAGAAAAACAGTGTTGCAGCATTCTCCTAACCAGCTGAAGGAGATGGGAAAAAACAGCAATGTTCACCTGTTTTGACGCCAAAATCATTACTGTAACTTTGAAGCCTGAAGCATTAGCTTGCACCCAATTTGAACTTGACCATCAAAGTTGCTCGAAGTTGCAAGTCACACCTGAGCAGGTGACTGTATTTTCATTTTTGGGTGAATGTCTCCTTGAATTGATCGCTTACCTACTCATTATTTAATATTTTTTTAGATTTTTGGTTAAATCGATGTATTTTGGATATGAAGCAGGATGCAAGACAAATAATTAAAGGAGCAGTATGTATTATTGTCGAGGAATCCAAAAATATTTTCAATATTTACAACATAAATGAGGCAATAACACCAACTCAGACTTATTTATCTTTTCCCGAACTGAATAAAAGAGCTGTTCTCAGGGGAAAATAAGGTTCCCAAAACACTGTTGGAAGCTAGACATGTGGCAGGGTCCGCCACATATAAACAGTTTGAAATGTTGTTGTCCTTTAAGGTTGGTTTGTTTATTCAGTTGATAAACAAACATGTAAATGAAGATCGTCATCGTCTGATAACAACTCCTTCCTTTAAAACGAGATAGTGCACCTTTAAATTCTCATTCACCCGTTCAGAGATTATGGTTAAACGAGCTGAATTGGCTCATATAACATGTAAGTTTGAAGCGTGTTCTTGCTGTCCACAGGCAGCATCCATCGATCCGTTCTGACCACTGACTTCACGTGGCATTGACACAGGTTCATGCGCAGACTGAGCTCCACAGGGCACTTTGGTCATTGTGTGGTCTTGCATCTCCCTTTCGCGGACCACCTTGATCAGCAGAGGGGACGAGATTGATCTTCAGATCAAAATTTCCGGCTATTGCACATGCAGCAAGGTGCGCTGTCTCTTAAGACATGGATGCAAAACTGATACACATTCACGTACGTTGACTTAACGGCGACGGTGGACGATGAACCGGGATCCGATCACCACCGCCAATCCCCCCCCAACTATCAGCTTTCAAGCCCACACACACTGAAACGGAAACGCAGCCTCCTTTCCCGAAAAGTGCTGAGTGTCTCGAGGTTGTGCTATTGATATATGCCCCCCCCCCCGGATCAATCGCCCCGGCTTTCCAACCTCCGCTTAAATCAGACAAAAGAAGCGAGTGTTGGATGGTAATTTTCTATTGACAGGAAGTCGGATCGGCGCGGCGGGGCCACGGAGGGTGGGGAACATTGGAGATCAGAGAGGGCACCCAATTTCTGGTAAGAACAAAAGGTGACAAAATGGTGCTCTCAGCTGAGCTACAACCTAATTTAACTCGAGGCAAAGCTTTCTGGTGAGTATTAGATTGCGTACAAGTCTTTCTCAGATCCTGTCTTCCCTTCATTAACTCCCCGCCAACACATGGTTAGACCATAAATATGAGAATCCGAAGGGCCTTTAGCAGGAAACGTGTAAGTGTGGTTAAAACATGCTCTGCTGGCTCTGCACGCCGCAGTCTGGGGAAATGTAATTTTACATTCGTATGCACGCTGTGGTGGAGCGGCTCCTCACTCCAGCTATCTAGTGCTGATATCATGGGGTTTTTCTGCGCTGCGTCTGGCCTCCTACAAAGTCCCACACACACGTCTGGACCCTTTTTCCTCTCCATTACTGAATCTTGTTGTTCTCTGGAATCCCTTTTTTTATTTTTATTCATATGCTGGAAAGCACCCGGCCAGGTTAATACCATTTATCAGGGGGGCTTTAGCATATCAAATGCCTTCTGTCAGGGGTCGTTTGCATATCCTCTTGTCTTTTTTTTTCCGGGGAGAGTGGTCCGTGTTGATAAACGCGGGAATATTAAAGGCCGTGCGCCGCATGCTGAAGGAGGAGCGGAGAGCGCCGAGTGCGTTGTGAACTCGGCCGATCAGTCGAAGCGCCGCGTCCTTGCTTCATGTGGGTCCCGTACCTATCGGTTTCATGGAGCGCGAGAGGAAATAGGAGCGCGTGCCGAGGCGTCGGCCTCACTGTCGTGCCCGAAGTTGTTTCCACAGTGGCTTGGGGTAGGCGATGACACCTCATTAGCGCTGCCTCCGCGAATTTAACTCCCCTTATTGTCAATAATTGTCATGAATGTGAGAGGCTCAACTATTTAGGGAGACAATCATTGCACCGCACACTCTGCTGACATCTTATCTCGACCAATTAACTAATGTGGTGTAAAGGAAGTGCCACTGCATTTTACATGTTTCCATTCGAATGTGTGGAGAGGCTGCCGATTTAAGGCGCTGCTTGAGAGGCTGCTATTTTTATTCAAACCTCCTTTTTTTTTTTTCGTGCGGTAAGGCGCCTCTGCCAAGAGAATGGTCGGATTTCTCCCCTGTCCTATTTTCAGTGCTCAATCCCTTCATCCGCGAGTGGACTTTCAGTGCCATAATCCTGTCACATTGGCCTGCTCTGTTTGAGTTTGATATTTTAATTTAGCCGTCGCGAGGCTTTATGGAGCTCGAAGTTCCCCCGGCCCACCGCAATGAAGCCTTCACAGTGAACTGTGAGGACCAGGGGGGAAGGAAAAAGACAAAAAACGAACCAGGGGCTCGATGCAAATACCCAAACAAAGCGGATTGGCGCTCAAGGCAGAACGGAGAACAGGTGACACATGACTGCAGTGCAGTGTTACAGGCGACCTGCTGGGTGCTCAGCTGTGGCAGCGGGGCAGATCAGCCCATCAACCGAACCTTTTGGGCCTGATCGATCATCAGGTGACAACACCGAGCAGCATCGCAGTTTCTGCAGCTTTCTGCGAGGCGGCTCACAAACACTGTTGACTTTATGATGATAAAATATTCATACGCGGCTTCACCAACCGGATGATAAAACTGCCATGCGACCGCGATCTTGCAGCGGAGGCATAATGTCTGAAATATACATTTGTAGGGTTTGATGAGAGCAATAACAATGCAAGCAGAACTGCTGGTTCGGCAGGCACAACAGACGCCGCAGATTGCACCGTGCCATATATTTTATTTTTAATCATGCAGAGCCCTGAGTCTAACGACCAAAACAAAATGCTACATCAACGATAATGATAATGGCGCTCATGATTAAGAAAGCAAAGCGCTAGTAAAGTGTAAAAGACTTTTGTGGTGACAGAAACCACATTTACTGTCCATATGGTAGCCTGTTGAACCCCATAACTCACGGAACAAAGCATGGCAGGGAGGAAACCTGGGAGGAACACTAAACAAGCAAACAGGAGCCGCCACTGAAGCGCCTCACAATCACCCCCCCCGAAGTAAATCAAAGAAGCAGCATTTCATTCCCAATCATTTAATAAATCACACAAGCGGCCCTCGGTACTAAAAGTCGCTTTCGCAATCAACGGGTGATTAGTTCACTTGCCATTTCACACGCTGACACTACGCGGAAACACTAAAATAGTATGTCACAAATTAGAGGTGATGAAAATCTTGGTGGAAAAGTGCTGAAGAGTGGGGGAAAAAAGAAGGAAAAAAAAAAAAGAGCGGGGCAGATGGCGGAGGCTTTCGTCGTTGGCCTGCTCCGCGACACACCGAGCGGCTTTGCCAGAGCAAAATCAGCCCCCATCCCATATGACCAATTATCAGGGTTTCACCTTGGGCTGGTGGTGGTAATGGTGCCGACAGTTGGTGGAAGGGGTCCGGAGCACCTGTTAGCGGCCGAAGCAAAGTCTCTCCATCGCCGGTCGCCTTGAAAGCGTCTCTATTATTTAAGTAGTAAGAGCAGTGGCAACAAAGGATCGCTCAGTGAGCAGCCAAACGCGATATCAATGTGGGAAGATGGTAAAAGGTTGCTCGTAAGAGGTGTGATCAGCAGATGCTCTGCCTTTGATGCCCGCGGCTTCAAACCGGTCCTCCGAATTTGTCCACCGCGCCTCAATTGTGTTCGCCATTGTTAGGCCGTTGCGCGCCGCACAAAGCCCATTCCTGGCTGTGCTCAACGGGGAATCCCATCTTCAAAAGGCAATGTGGAAATGTGTTTATTGGATTTTTTAGAAACCCTGGCCGGAGATAAGGTGAATTACCCTGTTGTGTCATCTCCCTGATGAGGGGGAAAAAAAAACAGGGAGTGTGAAATGCAGCCCATTTGATTGAGGGGAAAGGAAGGCAAATCACGACCGCAGATTAATGGCTGGAATGTGTAAATGCCTGCAGGCCCTCTGAAATATTCATCCTCTTACATCACTCAACATATCCACAGATTATGTCCGATAATCAAGAACATATTCATTGGAAATCGTTTTCATGGTTAGAAAAACAGCTCTCAGCAGCCATTACCACATGGAGCAGAGCAAGGATTCAACCTGCTTTCTAATGTAGGCTACAGGCCTCTGAGGGCCGGTGTGTTCACTTCAATTAACATTAACTTGAAGTTACACTGTTTTTTTTTTTTTTTAAAGACAGCAGACAGCATAGCAATGCTGATTTTATACAACTGAACACTTATGTTGCTTTGGTAAAGTTTGCATTGGTAGGCCCACATATACTACTTTGAGCAGCAGAAGCTAGATGTTTCAAACACTTTTATTATTTCAACTGTTCAATGTAGCTTGGTGTATTTCAACATTCGATCCATTAGCCTACTTCTAGCTACCTTTTCCAGTTACATTCATCTTCAAACCAGTTATGCTACTTATCATATTGAGCTATACACTAACATGTACACTAACATTTCAACTGTATTTCCATTAGGCTATTCAGCTATCTAGTTACCAAACTATTCAACAGTTTACCAACCACTTTTTTACAAAATATTTTAATATCTTTTAGCTTTATTTATTTTATTTTTGTTTACAATTTATCTGTGACTTGCCTATTCCAGCCATTTATCCATTTGGCTACTTTTAGCTTGGCTAACTCTTTCAATCCTTTTATCTATACATTTTAGCTTACTAGCTTCTTAATGATCCATTATTTTTCACCTAACTGTTCTGACTATATTTCCTTTAGGCTACTGAGCTATCTTTCCAATAATTTACCCATAGCTTTTAGCTACATATTCAACAGTTTACACAGTTTCATGGACTGCTTTTATACAACTATTTTAACATACTTAAGCTATCTTTATGAACCATTTATCAATTTGCTTACGTATTCATGCCATTAATTCATTTGGCTGCTTTCAGCTTCTATTCCAATTATTATCTACCCGCTTTTTACTATCCATTTCAATCGTTCATCCGTAGGTATGGAGACTTTTTCATTTATCTATCACTTTAGCTAAACATTTCAACAGTATTTCCAGTAGGCTGATAAGCAATTTATTCTGACATATTTTATGCTGACTTTTAGCTCCCTATTCTACAGGTTATCCACTATTTTAATATCTTTTTGCTGCCTTTTAAAACCATTTATCTGTTAAGTAACTTTTCCATCCAACTTTTGCTAACTATTTTAATGATTTATCCACCTAATTTTTGCAAACTATTTCTACTGTTATCCACTATTTTAGCCAAATAGCTTTTTTTTCAATTGCCCATTACTATTCCATTAGACTGCTATGATATCTATTATAATCATTTAGGTATTACTTACAGCCAGTGATTCAACAGTTATGTCAGCTGTTTATCCATCACTTTTAGCTATCTATGACAACCATTAATACTTTTTTTCTAGCAATCTATTCCAAGCCAGACCAGTTTCATGTATATTGTCTATAACTCACACATAATCCCACATTTGTAAGTAGTAAGTAGTACTATCCTAGACCCCTAATGCAAATAATGCAAGAAATTTCAGTTCAATTTCAATCCATCCACTTTTGGCAAACTACCTTTTAGCTTATAATCATCCAGTTAAACCTCTCTGCTCGCTTGGTAATTAGTTTTTACACACCCTCAGTCAGTTTTTATCCAGTCGATTATACTTTTTCAAATTACTTGGACTATAGGATCTTACTTGCGTATTGCCTGGCAAGATCTGAAGTGCCTCCCGAGGTAAGTGCCGTGAAAAATGTAAGGACCCTCTAATTTCAACAGCCCAACAGTCCAACAGGTAACAGTCACTTAGACCTGAAGAATGTGCTGTTTAAATTGTCAGTCAGCCAGCGACAGGACGACATACAGAATTTCCCTTGAATTTAACTTGAATTCCAAGTGGGACGTCTGACACCAATGTCACCGCTCCACCTGGCTTGAGCGTCTGCTGTCACCTTCGGGGAGCGAGTTGAGCCTCTGCCAGAATGCCTATCAGCCAAAAACCGTCGTTAAGGCCAGAGAACAGTTGCGAGCGGCCAACTTTTTATCTCTGCCAAGACCATTTTTGTATGCGAGCGTCTCTTTTTTTTTTTTCCGCTTCAGCTGCTCTTGCTCCTCTTGCCTCTTTCTTTTTCTTCCTTCCTTCTCTTCTCACCTCCCTCCATCCTCCTCACCACCTGTCCCGCATCCGCTGAGATTGAGTGTGAAGTTTCTCACTTTTGTCACCGAGACAAGGGATCGGGAGTGGAGCGCGGGCTGTGTACGTGCGATTGGTCGCCCCGTGCCAGAGACTTGTGGGGTCTTCGAGCCTGCTGGACCTCCCATTTCCCCCACCAGTCGCCCTGTCGCCGCACTGAAGTGGGGTCCATCTGCTGAGTGTCTGTGCGTCTGCCTTCCCAACCCACACAAGGACCTCTCACTATGCCACAAGTTCACGGAGAGTGCAAACCAAATGGAACACATCTTGTGTTCGACAGATGGACTTTCTTAGTTTAAGAAAAAAAAAAAAAACATAGGTTACAACTTTTCCGGAGTTACTACGTGATTTGGCTGAGGGAAGGAAAATGTTAATGAACGCTCTGCATTTCATCAAGCGCACGTGTGTGCGGGTGTCATTTGCGGTTCAGACGCCCAGGCCAAGAGCGCAGGACAAATTTGCAGGAAGCGACGAGTGATTTGAGAAATGACAGACGGGGTCAGTCTCCTTTTTGTAGTTCCGTCATCTGTTCCAGCCAAAGAGCGCCAATCCTTCACAATATCGTGACCTGGAAACCGCCAGGCAGCATCTCATCCAAGTGGTGGGTGAGAGGTGGGAGTGAGACAAGAGGGGGGAGGGCCGGCATCTGAACACCATTAACTCTTTATGTATTGTTATTCAGCACACAGTTTATTCTCTTGTGTCTGGTCGGGGAGCCTGGGGGGAGATAACCAGAAGTTATGTGACCGGGCTGTTGATGAGCCTCAGCAGCACAAGCGGAGTGTTTAGTATTAGTTTACTGGGGTCTGGGGGGAAAAAAAAAAAAAAAAAGGAAGGAAATAAATGTTGTGTGGTTCGGTGCTGCTCTACAAAGGTATATAGGGGTATAAAAGTGAGTTTGTTAAAAGAGGAGAGCTCTGAAGATAAACGAGGAGCAAACAGTGCTGAGGCTGCTTGTTTTTTGGTTTAGCAGGAATCAATCAAACCAATCGAGCAAGTTAAACCTTTGCGCCTGATGAATGCGATAGGCAGTCATTCCTTAGTCAGAGAGTCCCCGAGCCCACAGAGTAATGTCCTTTATAGAATCATGTGTTTCATCGTGGTGAACTTCGGCCCTTCCTTGCGTGCGAATGACAGACCCTTCACGAGGACACCCCTGTCATATCATGGTGCGATGTTTACTGTTTACCTGTTTACAATTAACTGTTTACCTGTTTACAATTAACCTGCTAACCTGTGGAATGTTCCAAACACTTTTTAGCTTAACACAACTGTTCTACCAACTCTGCTGTACCAACTTGTTTAATGTGTCGCTTTTTGACAAGTTTTCCACTGAACTTAACGTTAAAATGATGAGCAAACTGTGTTTTATGTCCCCTTTTCCCACGGAGAATGTAGATGAACATCCACAGATATACTTTCTTCAGTAACCTATCAAAATTAAACAAGAAATAGTCGTCTATACATCCATGCTGACAGTGCAAACAGGAAGCGCTAACCGCTAATACTACATGAGTTTCGTTGTGAAAATGTTCTAGACTCAAGGTTTAGCCACCTCATTTCAACGTTATACCTCACGAATGCGTTCTCAAAGAATTGTGGAAAAACACTAGATCCAAAATTCTGAAAACTATTGTTATCTCTATTGAATTCATCAACAGCTGAGGCAGTTAGCCGATAGCTGTTAGCATCAGAGTCCTGGGGCGTGTTCGGCTAATTTAGCCGATAGCTTACGACTGAGCTAAACACACAGCAGGACTGCTCGGAGCAACGTGAAGCATTTAACACAGCGTTTAACTGAAGTTTAATGTAACAAGTGTACAGAAAATAAATACTTAAGTTAATCAGCTGTCCTGTCCAGATCTGACTGAAGCCAGCAACTTCAACTGCATGCTTTAAAAAGAAATCCATAGTTTTGTTGAAGTGATATGGCATATTGCTCAATTCTCACTGGTTTCCAGCTCAACGAACATAGAAACATCACATCAATTCAAGTCTTAATATAAGCATGGAAAATATATGGTTTGCGTCAAAGGACTCCCCTTTGCTGTAAGTAATCACCAACGTGTTAGAAGCAAGGAAATGGGAAAAAAAGGTGTTGAGATTGACCGAGTATATACCTAACACCTAACAGAGTAGTGAGAAAAACATACATATAACACTCAATTAAACTGCCTCTGTCTTTCAGAAATAGTGATTACATCTTCCTTCTCAACGAGGAAGAGAGAGAGAGAGCTCTTTGTCTTCTGTATCTTTTGTTTCCTCTTTTATCGCATCAGCCTAGGTTTCAACTCCGCGCTGAACAAAAGAAGCCGACGATTAATTGAAGGCCTTTTATTAATCGTGTTCAATTTCATATCAGTCTCCAGGGAGGGAGATGTTACGATCTCGGTGTTTTGTCTCATTACGTCTCCCGTCCGTATCTGCTCGGCGCCGTGGTTAATGTTTATTTATTTGACTCGATGGGGTCTACAATGGAGGTAATGTGGAGATGAGAATGCACGCTTGAGTGGAGGGATTTGCAAAAAGCAGGACCTGTCAATTTTGATTAGCGCCACGGCGGCGCAGGTTCAGACAGACAAAGAGGGAGGAAAAACTCAGGGGACTCTTTGTTTCTTTACCCCCCCCCCCAAAACCCCTTGAAGGAAGTTCTTTTAAATCCTGGTTATACAGTATTTATTTCCTTATTTAGGTGTGTGTGTGTGTGTGTGTGTGTGTGTGTGTGTGTGTGTGAGTGAGTGCATGTGTGCAGTCCAATTCAAAGTCAGATCCAATTTGTCATGCCTTTTTTTGTTTTTTGTTTTTTTTACACAATGGTCATTACGTCGCAACAAATGCTCACCTGAAACTAGCATCGAGCTGGTGAGAGTGTCCTTTTGTGATTACTGCTTATGGAAGCGAAAAAAAAAAATAAAGCCCCCTCCAGGTGACAAACAAAAGTCCCATTTCTTCTTACGTTTTTTTTTTTCCGTTACGGTTTCTAATAACCTTCAAGTATTTTTTTCCGGTACAAAGATGCAATTACGTGGGAAATGTATTGTGCACTTTTTCTTATTTATTTATTTATTTATTTATTTATTTTTTACTGCAAGCTCGGTTAAAAAAAAAAAAAAAACAAAAGAAAAAGAAATGATCGGAGCTAATGCAGCCGGATGCCCAACTCCTTCAAGTATGCCTATTAAGCTTGATGAATTGGAAGCGAAATGACTGGAATCCCTGCAGTGAACATATAAATAAGCCTCTCTCCGTGGGACAGTGGCGGAATGGGTCGGAGATTTATTGACAACTTCAGGAATGGGGGGGACCTTTTATTTTTTTTGGGAAAGACGGATTCTGTTTAACAGTAACGTTTACTTTATAGTGTACTGTATGATGGTGTTTTATGTGGATGGTGTCGGTTAAAGTGGCTGGTAAAAGCTCTGTCTCTGCGAGTGTCTATTAATGAAAGGTAGATTTATAAGCAGCGGTGGAAGCTGTCTCCATTTACTTATATAAATGTAGCAATAGCAAGTCCTATGGAGCAGCAATGCACTTTAAGCATTAAAGGAAATGGCAGTCGTTATGCAGAATGGATGGTGTCTTTATAGTATATTATATATAATGTATTATAAGAATATTTTAAGTATAATTTGAATGGTGTGGTTTGGTTCACCTGAAACGCACTGCTTCAGCTCCTGTCTCTAAAAGGCCCCCCACTCCTTATAACCACTTCTCCTCCGATTGGCCAGCTCACACATGCCTGACCCTAACAGCAACAACGCTACAATTTGTACCCACAAAACTAGCTGCCGGGGGGTAAAATCACTCAAGTGTGTGACTCTGTGACGCAGTGTGAACCAGACGAGGTGTCTAGGGAGTGGGGTTTTCTGTGGGAGAGCTGGCGCTGACCTTTTTTTGACCTTCAAGATCTTTTTATATACATGAGAACAGAGAACACTGAAGGAAAGGAGAGACAAAGGCAGGAGAAGAAACTTTATTCATCCCATGCTACCATAGGATGTACAGCACACTGAAACTTGCACTCTGCATTTGACCCATCCCCGAGGAGCAGTGGGCAGCCATCGTACGGCGCCCATGGACCAACTCCAGATCTGAGCTGGCCAGTCCTTGATGAAGGGCACTGACCAGAGGATTAACCTAATATGCTTTTTTTTTTTTTTTTTGATGGCGGAAGAAACAAGAGCAGCCGGGGGAAACAAGTACAAGGAGAGTGTGTAAACTTTTACACAGAAAGGTCCTGACCCAGGCAGGAGTTAAACCCAGGACCTGCTTGCTGTGAGGCAACAGTGCGAACCATTGAACCACTGTGATGCCCAATCACTGCAGCAGTGTGTTCATGTCAGCGCATGTGGGTAACTAACCCAGCCCTGCCATCTGATGCCGCTTCTGTCTTGTGTTTTTCTCTTACCCTATGATGATGGTGCTCCGTGATGTTTACCTGCAGTAGATGCAGTAAATATACAGTATATTAAAGGGTAACTCCACCAGTTTTACACACTTAACTGCAGTGTTGGGAAAGTTTGCTTTCTACATGAACTAGTTCAAAGTACAGTTCACAAATGTTAAACTGAACTAGTTCAGTTCATAGTTCATAATTCAAAATTGTGAACTAAGTTCACAGTTCCAAAAACGAAGTAGTTCATAGTTTGTTTGTTTTTTTTTTTAACAAATGTTGCTGTGAGCTATTATTTTTCTAAATTGTTCCCACAGCCCATATAGAACCACAGACAGCTATTATTTGATCAGTTTTAACACTGAAACTGCAGCTCTCTTACAATATTCTGCTAAACCAGGTTGTCCAGTTGAGGCTGGGAGATGAAGACAGCGGAGCCGCTACTGTACACTGGTAATACGATTTGGGTGGTAGAGGATCTGTTTTGGCTCACCGTTGCCGTGTCTTTTCATTTTTTATTCACTCACACATAAGGGTACCTTGAAAGACTAGCCGGGTGCTTTAGTTCAGTGTGCCGTTTTAGGTTTGCTGTTGAAAGGTCTGCTGAAGTTTACACAAAGATCGGATATTTTCCACCTGGAACATCACTGACCTTTTCATAAAATTGTTTTAAGTAATCATAAATATCATCATCAATCATAGATGCTGTATTAATGGTGGAGGCAGGGTCTGTGGTAGTGCTGCTGCCTGCATTTGTTTTTGCCTCCATGCTTAGCACGTTGATGCGGGGGTGTGACTCTGTGGTGGCTGGTGTTGCCAGTGTTATGTCTGGTCAGGACGAATTACTCTGTGTTCGTTTGGTAACTGCATGTTTGGTAAGCGGCTGTTTCTGTCTGAAATAGCTAAGTTTCATTGTGATCGAAAGTAAAGCGAGTTGCATGCACAAACCTCTCGTCCAGCGTCCTTTTTATACACAACAGCCAGGTTGCGTGATATTCCGCTACATATTATGGCCTGGATACGGTGTGTTCTAGCCGGTTTTCGATGGGAAGGCTCGATGGAAATCTGGCTCGGTCTTGAACGAAGTTAAACTGTGGGAGCGCGCCGTTCACAAATGCCACAACACTGCTTAACTGTATTGACAGGTCTTGGGGAGTACGGCGGCATGTGCGAAATAGCAGTCTACAGCCTTCTGTGTGACATATTATAAATTGCTTGGTACATCTGCTCCAGCGATGTCACCCAATGGCCAAGTTGCACTGTGGGTAATGGAGGCACAAGAATTTGAAAAAGAAGAAGTAAAATGTGAATATGTGGTTCTGCTGTATCGATTTGGACCATTGTTTTTAACCTGTCCATAATGAGTCCAACAGTATGAGGACAATGCTGGACTTTTTGACTACGCTACCCTCTTCAGCCACTGAGCAACATCACTGGAGGGAATTTATCTAAATACAAGCAACTTCCTGCAGAGCCACAAAAGGCTTTACACTACTTTCTTCACATATGCAGTAGTACGCCCCAAGAACTGTAAACACACTTTAAATATGTAAAATAAAAGGTGATTGTGGTTAAAAGATAGTTATTTTTCTCTAATTCCCCCATTCCATACCGCAACGCTTTGAGTTAATGGCCGGGATTATTTTCATCTACATTCTTGAGGGGAGAATCCTCCATAGCATACCTTCAAATGAAGAGTTAATCAATCAAAAAAAAATAAAACTTGGTTGGGAGTCACAGACTGTCTTTCTTAGATGAAGCCCCAGGAGACGGCGCTGTGACTGGCAGCTTGTTGGATAACGTCTCTTCCTCATGGTTAATAGACTGTGAGATGATGATGATCAGGGCCCAGTGGCATTAAGTATCCTTTTACCTCGCTTGAGCCTCTCTCTCTCTCTCTCTCTCTCTGAGTGTTTTGTTTTTCCCCCCTGTCCTCGGGGTACTCTTGTATGGGTGCCTCATAGAGTTTCACAAATATAATCCCTAGTCAGGAGTTTAGTTTTAGTTTTTTTACATATTATCTTTCATGATAATTTTGGCCATAGCACTTGAGCTGAGTTACTATGGAAACTGCTGCCTATTCCAAAAAAAAACAAAAAAACACTTAGTAAATGCCTCGATTATTTCACGAACAGCTCAATAACTCAAATTTTGCATGTGCACGACTTGTTTGACTGATCAGCCGGAGAAGATTCCGGTCCATTACTGCTTGAGTTAATTAATTAACTTCATATAAGGACAATTAATGGAGGATATTACACTCTTTTGTGAAGGCAGTTCGGCTCTAAACTCAGGTAATGAGTTTGTGGACCTCTGCCACCAGCTGCTCGTCTCTGGTCTACAAAAGAGTTTCGTAAGACTTCCCAAGGTAATCCGACTTAGTTAAAATGCCGGGGACTTTGATTATGAAGAACAAAAAGGGAAAGGGACAGGTGGGGGGGGGGCAGCATTGTTGCATGGTTCCCCTTCAATTAGATTTAGCTGTAATTGAACCCCTGGGGAAGCACTGATCGTCACAATAAAGTGTGGCATTACCTCAAACCGGATTTAGTGGCAACATGATCCTCCACTGCTCTAGGTGAGACATTTAATTAAGTCCCATTGCTTTTGCAGAGCAGCCATATAACTGAATTAACAGTGCAGGGACCCACCAGGCATGCGTTCGCTCACTCCGTTCGGTGTCTCCGGCATACAGTGCTTTCTTACCCCGCCGAGCAATAACAACAAAGGGATTTGCGAGCATGTGCACGTGCGAATGAGAAAAAAGGTCAGAAACATCACAACAACACTGTGACTTTTAATAACGACACGAACGCAAGAATGAAACACACGAGCTGCTTTTGACGTCCGAACGTCTCGGGACAATCTCGCAATCGTCACCCAGCTGAGAGTGTCAGCAGCCTTGATCGACTCACCTTATTGATGTGTACCCAGATTTGTTCACGGTGCAATGAAGGGCAGCTTTTTCTCAGGTCGGTGGCGTCAGTATTTGGCATGAATCAGGGCACGCCTGACAACACCTGGAGCCTCCATCTTCTAATTACTGCCAGACAATGAAATGCCGTACGTGTCCCTGCGAAGGCGCCGGCCCATGGCAAAGGACCCTGGGACCTGCGGGAGGATGACTCCGTCCCTTTACGGCTACACACCATCTCACCACACACACACACACACACAAAACTTTATTCTCCCCCTATGTGTTGCCTTGCAAATGTTACGCAGTAGCACATTGCTGTTGGTCAGTTCATCACATCGGTGTTACAGTGAATGCATGTGTTGTGTTAAAAGCTCCGACAAGAATTTAGTTTTGCATTCAGATTGAATAAAAAAAAAGTTGTGTGCCTCCTTGATGAAAATGTCAAATTTTGAATTAACATTTGAAAAAAATGAATAGTTGTTTTTATTTATTTATTTTTTTTTCTTCTGACAGCTCTACCTGTCAGCTCTTCCAAAAAAAAAAAAAAAAAAAAAAATTCCTTTCTCCACTAGATCTGATTCTGCTCATAGAGTAAAAGGCTTTGGCTGCCCATTGGCATGTGGCTGGATTCCAACCAGGGATATTTTGGGTGCTTCTTGAGGACTGGTAAATATTTGTTCATGAAGCTTGGTGAACTAGTCGGAGACTGTATAAGAGAGGAG
This sequence comes from Acanthopagrus latus, assembly GCF_904848185.1. Classification (NCBI taxonomy): domain Eukaryota; kingdom Metazoa; phylum Chordata; class Actinopteri; order Spariformes; family Sparidae; genus Acanthopagrus; species Acanthopagrus latus. The sequence continues at coordinate 9,057,826 of NC_051048.1, forward strand.
AAAGGCCATGCAAAGCATTTTGAATAGAAAAGTCTCTAACACCACAAAGGGCCTTTGTACTGTACGTGACATATACAGCAACCTTCTTCATAAAAGCCAATTGTCTGCTATATCAGACAATAAAACATACTAGACAGTCTTGTTGTTGCATTCACGCGAGCACACAAGACTCATGACAGTCTCGGAGGAGGCATGGAAGAGGAAGATTTCGTGCTAATTCACAGGAGTAGAAAGAAGAGTGAGGTTATTCAAAGGTGAGACATCAGACTCCTGATTGAGCTGTTAAAGGAGATGGCGTTGTGAAACTGCGATCATGCGTGCTATAAGTTTAACCTGTGGGGGGGAAAAGGGTTTCAAAACCTTATTTTGGCACAAATTGATCAAACTTTGTCACTATTTTTGTTTTGTCAGATTTGTTTTCTGCACATGCAGGTTTGGTACCTTGGCTCTCTCCATTCGCTTAGATAGGGGCCTGGGTATTGTTAGCCTGAAATAACTGCTGGGGGCATCACCAAGATGGGTGCCGATTGGCAAGACTTGCCTGAAAATGCTTCAAAATAGTGACTATACCCATGGGGTTAGTTGATAAAACTGCCATAGCCAGTGAGCAATCAACAATCCCAGGCTTGCCCCAACCAGACACTGTATCTCCAGGAGATTTTCTCTATGTCAGCTCTCTAACCTCCAGGCATTTCATTCACCATTGTGCACAATTTTGTTCAAGCCAACAAGCAAATGGTCGAATGGCTAATGGTCACTTAGCAACCTTGTCATCATACACTGAGGTGACAATAACTTGCCACAGTATCAGACTGTTTTCTGATCTAACACACCCTCAGCATACTGCAGTGAACCTGATTTGAGTGACCGATCTCAGCAAAAAGCAAAAGACCACAAGACAGGAAGAGGTAAAAGTTAAGTTTATAATTCAATACAAATATAATAAAATCAAGAGGAAATGTCTGTCTCTTGGTAAGATTCTAATGCCTACATTATCATGAAAAAAAAAGGAAGGGATATCAGTCGGGCTGTATCTGAATGTCTGGACTCTATCTCCCTTGCAGACTCTGCTGTCCAAACCCCAAAACTCACCCAGTCCACAAGGGGCCTCGATGAGACTTTTTTCACAGACTTCTTGCTCGGGGTGCTGACTGCAACGGACTCCTCTGATCGAATTACTCAAAATTCATTGCAATAAAGAGACGTAAGGGAACTTTAATTACTTTACTTGTCTGAAGCCTAGTCTGAGGAGACATTCAGACTAAGCCTGCAATCATCGTCGGACTTCAGGAAGCCCCTGCCCGGCGCCTGGAGACCCAAGGAACCAAAGAAGACTTCAGAGCCAGGAGTGTTTTCTGCATGTGGCGTGAGCTGACAACAGAGCGGAGGCGCGTTCAGACACACCTGCCCAAAATCAGCGTCTTAACTGAAGTAAACGATGCAACACAGCTAATGAGCTATAGCAGCTTTATTCATTTTGAAGTAATCAAGTCCACCAAAGTTCACCAGAGTTGAAAATCCTCGAAATCCCGGTTCAATCGGTTCTTTATTCTCTTTGCTTCCCTTGTTGTGTCAGCATTTCCGGATGTGTGCGTTCACATTTTGACGAAGGAAAGACAGCAACTCAAGTTATCGATCCTCGAATAAGTTTTCTTCTCTGTCATCTATTCTTTTTTTCCTCTCATTTATATATGGCTTTTAAAGAAAAAAAAATGTAATTAACATTTGTTTCAGCGTATCGCAAGACGACATCTGTCACAGCATCCCTCGGGCTTACTCTGACTGAGCCTGTATGGTCAATAGATCCAAACTGACCCGAATCTTGCAGGGCAGCTCGGGCACGCTGTGGAAAAGTGAGAAAGACAGAGGCGAGTGGGAAATGACATCATTTTCTTCTGTTTCAGTTGAGGGCGCGGCCTCTCGTTCGCTTGCCTGTCACACACACACACACACACACACACACACACAGACGAGATGTGAGGAGTTAATATCGGTGGAGGCGGACATGCATGACCGTAACGCACGCGTGTGAATTCGCACCCAAACAAGCGCAGAAAAGTCCACAATAGACTCTCCCGAGTGTCTCTGCGACTGACTATCTTTTTTCTTCTGTTCCACTTAGCCTCCCAAAATACCCATCCAAAGCCATTTTCCATTAAAACACTTTCACTGGCCCAGTAATCTCCAGAAAGAGGCCGTGCGAGGCCAGCTGGGGAGAGGCTTTGTGGCCACTGAGTCTCCCTTTCAATCCCCTCTTAGGAAAGCCAAAGCTCTAGAGATCCCCTAACCAGTGGGGATATCTGGCCAGTTCCATCCAAACAGGACCTTTTGTGCCCCACACCGGATTACCTGCTGAGTCTCATAAGCACCGAATGTCTCCTCTCTAAAGATTTAGCAAGACCCAGAGGGAAACCATCTAATTTGTCGGCTGTGCATTCAGAGGCGGTTTCACCTGGATAATCCCTGGTCAGCACTTTTGGGTCCAGCCAATCTAGACTTCCACTGAGTTCGGACTCGGTTCTGTTCTGGAGCCAGCCCTTGAGGTGTATGCACGTCCGAAAATATCGAGAAAAAAAAAAATGATAAGAAAACAAAAAGACTATAAAATATGAGTTGGCGTTGGTGCTCTGCGTTATTTAGGTTAAGGGAATGGCCTATAGATTACCTATCAGGCTGGCATTGTGCTTCAGGGTATGGAGGTCATTCAGAGGGGAAAATGGACCTGTGTTACTCTCTTTCACCTCTCTCTAGACTCTCTCTGCTGCTACAAAAAAAAGTTAACTATGAGAAACAGAGGATCTTTCTTCAAAACTAGATGGATAAACTTATAGGTGTTTAGTCACCAGAGGGCAGAAGGAATCTAAACTACTTCAACATCCAGCCAACACAACAACTCACACAATATTGTTGAGTTTTTGCCTACTTGTCATTTATTTACTCTCAATAGATCTCCGCTTTAGTCTGGAAACCAAAGAAGACAGCGGATGTATGCTAACCTGGATGTCAGCACTGGCCTGGTTCCCTCGACATAAAGCCTATTTTTCAATTGGCTTTTGTATTATTGCATAAAGTACGTACACATTTTGTTAAGCAAGATACAATACAGTATTAAATATTCAATACAATACAAACCAGAAGTTAAATAGCTTATGCTAGGCTACAAACAAAACAATGCTTCTTACCACACTATCACTTAAATTGATAAAAATTGGAAAGACAGTAGTAGTCCCCTTTAGCCACTCGTTAGCAACCATCTTTTTAAGACACGTACATGCTTTATAATTCATAATTGTCGCATTACAAAACGTGAAAATCTATCGAGCTTTCCTTAGCCACGGACCTTATTTCAGGTATGTAACCCTTCACTTCGAGGGAGGGGAATCAGACGTGCTAAAATGCTAACTTATAGCTTTTTTGGACTCACTCATGCGACACTCTATAGTGAGCGCTTTAGTGAGGGTGGACTGGGTTAAATTTTGAAGAAACACAATCTCCCGATCAGAAACGAACAATCGGTGAAGACACTCATTCTGCACATGCTCAGTAGGATTGTTTCATTGCTAGTAAATAAGGAGCAGAATAGTTTTTTGTTTTTTTTTTTTTTTGTTTTTTTAACGCAAAAGATTATATGGTATTAAAGCAACTTTTTGGATCAACAGTATTCTACTCTGAAAAGTTTAGACTACAGGTTTACAGCTGTATCGAGTTACTTATTAGTTTGTTATATTTAGATTATTAGTTAAAAAATCAATATGAACAACCTATGCTATTATCGGTGTTGTTAGCTTTAAGATATTATCATGGCTGCGAGATTGCCCCTGGGCCACCGGGCTTAAATTATTGACAACATTTGTCTGTGTTGACTTACTTTTCCTTACGGCTAGGAAATTAATATACTACATGTAAAAATAAAACTATATGCAAATAATTAAGGTCCACTTACCACTAGAATAGTTGCAGAGGCTAAAATGGGAATACTCACTCAGAGGCAATTGCAACACTCTGACATCTTAATTACTGAAAATATATAAGCAACATATTTATATGCTTTGTACACACATCCACAGCAAGTTCCTTATGTCAGATGATGACTATTGAAATGTTACAACTGGCCCCTGGTCTCCCCTAGGCGCCTGACTTTGTTGCTATCTTCATCTGTCTGCCTTTCGGTTCTGGGCAGGTATGAATCAGTGTATTTATCACATGTTAAAAACAGGCCGATACGAGCGGCGAGACCAAAGTTTACAATAATTGCGGGGGCCATAAAACCAAACAATGAGCTAAATGAGTCTAAAATTGTCTGCAAAGCTGCGGAGTGCGCAGGGGGGGTAATCTCAAATTAATCTTAACGAGCGAAAACCCTCCTCGCATCACTCACATTAGCCAGTCAATGATGGTGTGATATCCTCATGTTGATGGCAATTGAAGGCATTTTCACCACACGTGCATTTAAAAAAAACTCACTTCCCTTATGGGTGCCACTATACAGTATTCTCTGACAGATGATGTCAGATCAGGCAGGCTTTATAATGACAATCAAATGGTTTCCTGTCACCCCCAACTCCCAGAATTTGAAGCAGGGACTACATGTTATCGCCCTTATTGACATTCAGAACATGCATTCCACTGTCTCAAAAAAAAAAAGACTGGGGCAATTGCCCTTGAGTATAACACTTGAATAAAAATGTATATAACTTCCTGCCATTAAAATATCTTCCCTTTGGATATATGAGATCTTATCTATCTGTAATAGATGTATTATTTATGACCAGCCATGCTTTAAAATCCGCTATAAACAAGTGACTGAACACAGGAAACAAAAGCCACAGGGAGATAGACGGCCCTGACTGTGTCGTATGGAGGCATCTTAAGATGCCCTCTGCATTACTGTGGAGTCCATAAAGGCCTGATTAATCACATAATAACACCCGTAGAATTATATTACCCTTATTATCACAGACAGTTAAAGCTAGAGAAAGGTTTTGGGGAGAAAACGACAAGACCATACCTCAGCTTTCACCTCGAACAATGTTGTATTTGACGTTTTTTTTTCTTTCTTTCTTTCTTTTTTAACAAAACATTAAATCTGGGTAATAGACCGGTAGCGTCATATCTGCGCTGTACAGTGTGGCCATGTGGGACAAAGAAATGTGCAAACACTAATGACAAGGTACATTGATTGTTATGTTCAATGTGCCATTTTCATTTCCTCAGATGTAAGAAAATAATTGGAATTTTCTTTTCAGTTGCCATGCTAATAGCTTGCCTGGAGGTTAAAAATCTCCAAAAGAGAAGAGGAGAAAGGCAGGAAAAGCGCGATCAAGACCAGTAATTAATGGGAAATATTATGAGGGTTTTTTAATGGGATTCGTGTGCGTGCATGTGCCGACATGGAAACTCACTTTCCGCTGGGCCTGTGCGTGTCTGCGCAGCCCAGCAGGTGTCGCGCAAATTAGAGGGATTATTTTTTTTAAAAAAATATCTTAAATTATTTCATTTGTGGGCACTCGTATGTTCCTCTCTCTGACTGACTGACCAGAGTTGCCACAACAACCCGTAAAAATATGCTAAGTATATTCAATCTTGGCATACTTGTAGAATTGCAGCCACATTACTTATTAGTGCACTTCAAGCATGCTAATGATAATGATTATTATTGGGTGGCTGTAGTTCAGGTAGCACGACTCCGACTCCCCTGGATGTGTGTCGAAGTATCCTTGAGCAAGATACTGAACCCCCAAATTGCACCTGATGAGCAGTTGGCACCCTGCACGTAGTGCTTTGAGCGATCAGTAGACTCGAAAAGTGCTGCAGAAATGAAAGTCCATGATCAGTTAACTTTAAGTTCGCTGTTTTGGAACAACTAATTGTATCATTATATACTTGATATTTGTACTAGGTATGTTTTGGTTCTAATTTAATTGTAGAAAAGCACAACTGGAGATGTATTAAGTGTACTTTTATGTGTTAAAGTATAACAACTTCAAGTGTGCTTTCCTGTAGATACACAAGCAATATACCATTAATATATTCTTACTGTAGTAATAGTATGCTCACTTATACTTCTGGTAAGGGTTAGGGTTTTCTGTACTACCTCATAAATTACATACCCTTACACACAACGAGGTGTTGCAAATAAATGACCAGCTTACTAAAGTCTGGATAACTTATGGAACTATTTCCCACTGCTGAATGCACATCATAGGTGAAAAATATGCTTTATTGTGATTCAGTGTATTCATATTTTTAATAGTATACTTCAGACATACTAACAAAGAGGTATACTATCTGTAAATACATAAAATGTTTGTTAACATCATGATTTTTCCACACAACACATTTTATTTACAGCTTCCATGCTACTGTATTAAACAACTGTAACCTAAGGTAAGGGTTAGGCTTATAATGTTGGCGATACCACCTAGCTTTAGCTTTGCCTTGTCAACTTAAACAATCTAATGCTTGAAGTTGTCAGGTTGTTGGCTAATCTGAATGCTCTGTTTTGATTTGGAACACAGATGCCTGTTGTTCTGCAACAACTCAAAATGAGTTAGGGATATTTTAGTGTTTCACCCGATTGTTTACGCTGTGAGATATCTGAATATTTATTGTGTGTTTTGTGAATATTTGCGGTCCCAGAAAATATTGCGACACACTTCATTTGACCTTTACTGCATATATATCACATATTTTGAGTGGTGTCCCAATGGGCTATTGATTTTGGAGCACAAATATTGATTTCAGAGCACAAATAACTCATTTGCGCGCACAAATGTGTTTTCATTTTCTTCTGCATGATACCTGAGTAATTTTCCAAGCACAAATGAATCTTAATACTTTTCCCTATTCAAGTCGCTGTAGGCTCATAACAGGTGATGATTAGATCCCTCCTGAGCCCTCCCAGCTTTGTCAGGCCAAAAAGGGTTCACCTAATTCCTCTTGGCATTCATTCCACTTAGTCTCAACTCTTTGCTTCCAACTCTCGCTCCCTCTCCCTCACTCATAGGGGAGTTGTCAGACAAGGATAACACCTCTCTGTGAAGAGAGAGAGGGGGGAACGAGTGGGAGTGAGTGAGAGACTAAGACGGCTGCAGGGATAAAGAGAGAGCACACCAAAGCGTCAATTTACTTAATAACACATTTTTTAGAGATGTCTACCCATGCCTCTCTCGAAAAAAAGAAAAAAAGAAAGAAAAAAAAAAAAGCGCTGCCAGATTTAAGTTTCCTGATGACTGCTGTTTTTAAATCTCATTATCAAAAGGTGATGTAAATTGAAGGGTATGCGCTCCATCTGGAGATTGGTAGACTGCTGGGTGATGTAGCACAGTCCAAATGATGTGGGATGATTGTTTCAAAAAGAAAAAAAAAAAAAAATTAATTAGTTTAAAATAATTTAAAGGTGGAACATATGTCCTCCAGTGTAACACTACATGCTGTGCAATAACACAAGCGAGCTTGTGACTGATCATTAGTTCGCATAACATCTGGATGGGTGAAGTCAATGAGACACACACGTTTCATCACACTCTGCAAACACCGCCAGGCTGTCCTGTTGAGCAAGGCACCCAATTTGTGGTGATGGAGAGAAAACGTGCTAATTTCTAATCAGATCCTTCAAACGCAAAACAAGATTGTTTAGTTTTAAGAGCTTATTGCCTTCTGGCCTTTTTTTCCCCACGGTGCACGCTCTGCGGCATCACCTTGACACGCTATATGTTTCGACTGCTGTCTTCGCCTGCTCAGTTGGACTGAACCGTGACATTTCCATCCGTCATCCAAGCTGTGCATTGTGCTGAACTGACTCAGTGCATGCATGGCCATGTCTCACTGTACTTAGAACCGCTGGTGGGCTGTATTTGTCAGTGGTCGATAAAAAAACTAAACACTCTACCCTGAAATGACTAAGTATCAAGTGAAATTCTTGCACAGAGAAAAGGTCTCCTTTGATTATTGTTGTTATGTATTTTGTTTATGTAAAAGCAGGATTTCACTGGTGTAGCCGTTCATTTTGGAACTATTTTGCATAGGACCAGTGGCGGACTCAGGATGTTTGAGGGCCAAATTCAAAGAGGCACCACACGTGTGTGTGTTTTCACTATGTATAGTGAAAAAAAGGGATATATATATATATATATATATATATATATATATATATATATATATATATATATATATATATATATATATATATATATATATTTGCAACCAAGAGTGCACTTTTGCTGCACGAGTATTTCCTTGTGATTCATAGCAATACATCATAATAACCAGAGCCATGAAGTAAGCGTAGTGCACTAAAAAGTACTGAATTCCCCCCTTAAACATAGTGGGAAATATAAAGCTATCGCTGCTGCTGTATTTTAAATAGGAAGTGAGCTACACTGCAACATTTGGACATTTTGGCTCTATTTTTTCGGTGGATATGTTTTAAGAAACTGAGTCACAGCACAAGAGGAAACAGAGCTGTAAAGCGAGCAGGTCGGATGGCGAGCCGTACTCGTGAGAAATAAGCGGATCTTTCATTTTCATTCAGCGCTGTTCAACTTCTGCCTTGTGTTATGTAATTAACAACATTTAAATGGCCAACTAAGAACTAATCAAGCCAAACAACACCTTGGGCATACTATTTAACTGCAATGTGCCAGCTGGGGACATTTTGCTTCGTGTAATACCATTTCCTCTCCCTCGCATTATTTCCTGTCTACAGTGTACCCGTGCCATCAGCTGTCTAAGCGAAAAAATGCCCAAAAATAATCTAATAAGAAAAGCGTTTTAACCATGCTTTCCCTGTCCCAGAATACCATTAGCCCCATGGAAACATAATAAGATCTAATTGCGGTACCCAGCTATGAAAAAATGCCAATATTCGCTTTGTTTCATTTTCACAGGCCGGAGCATTAGCCATAAGTTTTTTGCTTGGGAAATTGAGGCCCTGCAGGAAAAAAGACTTCATGCGGACTGAATTCATTTCACTCTATTTTCAATCTTTAAAATGGGTCGGCTCATGGCTGGGGTGGGGTAAATTAGGCAAGCTGATTCAAAACTCGACATTTAAAGATCAATGGACTAATTATTTGTTGCTCTAAATTCATTTCTTTTTTTTTTTTGGTTTCATCTATTCAAATATGGGGCTTTTCATCCTGGACTTCAATGCCACTTCGACCTCGCCCCGAGAATAAATCTACACCCCTGCCAATATCACGAACAAAGGTTGTCAGGGATACACCCAAGCATAAGATAATGTTAGTGTGGCATAAATGTTATAATGTGATCAAATGAGATGCTACATCCGCTTATCGTAACACTTACCCCTTGGCTGCCCACTCACACAGTCCCTATGGACATTGTCAGTGTCTCTGTCACCAGTTGTATGCCCCCTAAATGTGTGCGCCTCCATTCACTCATGCACGCGAACGCACACAGGCGCACGCACGCACACACACACACACACACACACACACACACACACACACACACACACACACACACACACACACACACACACACATCACGGATGGCAGGGAAAATGCGGAGAGAGTCATCCTGTCCGCCATCACTGCAGGGCTTCTGGAAGAGTGGACGCCAATTACAGCCAACCAGACCGAGCCAAACACTGCTTCAGTCCACCAGCCGCCCCTCCATCCGGCCGCTGCAACCCCCCCACCCCCACCCCCCGACACCCCCTTTTCTCTCTGCCTGGCTCCGTTGCGTTCCCTTTGGTCATAGCTGTACGATGGCCAGCCATGTGTTACAAATGGGATAAACTGCAGCGGTTGGGTGATGCGCGTGTGGGTGGATGTGAGTGGGTAGCCATGGCAGCCGGCAGCCAGGGCGCGAGAGGGAGGGGTGGAAGGTTGGGGTTGTGGGTGTGAGAGAGAGGAAAATGGGTCCACTTCCATGTGTGTCCGCTCGCATGTGTGTGTTTTGGTTTGGCATGGAGAAGTAGCCATTTGACAGTTTGGAGTATATGACTGCAGAGCAAACACTGGTTACGCTAACCCTACCTGCGCGGCGGCATAGAGCATTGCAGAGCGGCGAAGCTCCGGTCCCTGATGCGCCTCGAGTGCTCATCAGCCGTGTTTGTTTATCCGCGAGGTTTCATTTATTCCCGCGCTCCCGACACACTTGGCAGGTGGACGGGGTGAAAATGACTCGTGCTGGTGCGCGGTGCTGCGCGGCGCTGCCAGTCCCTGCCTTGGAAGCACATGGCGGAGCGGCAGGCGTGCTGGGCCACCATATTGACCTGGCACTGACTGACACATGTCGGGAGAGGGAGGTGTGAGGAAGAGGGGAAGAGAGGTCACCCATCCACTCGTCTTTGTCATCGAAAAAGCTCCCCGTGGCCCCCACCTCCCCTCAGCACCCCCCCCCCGTCGGATGGACAGGAAACATCTGCTGCAGTGCCCCCTCCCAACCCGACCCTCCCTCCTCCTTACCCCCCGAGGGCACGGCAAGCTTGAACGGCTGCCACCGCCGCACACAGTACCTACTGCCTGTCCAAAACCTGGAGAAACACACCGAAAACAAACGGCACCGACCTCAGCACTGCCGCTCCCCTCCTGGGCAACTCAATCAAGGCTTAAGCACCATTTACCACACCTGGCCGTTCAAATGATTGATGCGCAAACAACCACGTCAGATGTGTACAAAATCATGTTTATGACATGAGACAGGGGGCTGTAAACTTGAAACGCCAAATGGAGTCACTCGAGCACGGGGAGCAGCTTGATGAGGTCTTGATCTGAATCCATTTGAATCGCTCATCGTTTTGTTGTGATTAAAATAAAAACCCTCCCCGAACATCTTCCGGGACTCACGCGGGGGACTCCATCAAACAATTGGACTGGAATGGAGTGCCTGATGTTGGAATAGGGTCGACTGGGAGGATTGATCTGCTCTGCAGCGTTGACAGCTTGCTCATTTCTAGAAAGTGATTCAACTATGGATGCGGGCCTCTAATTAAGCCATCCATCAGGCTGCGGCCGATATTCTGCAGGAGTGTTGAGGCTAAAAGGCCCGGATTGAAGCAAAAATCCCCATCCTCATATGTGCTGCTTGTGTCAGACAGCGGTGCTGGGAGATTAAACCGCAACAAGAAAAATCTCGTGTTTTGCATTCACAGCAGAAAAAGGTCCTGCATTGGCTTTTCCATTAGCCATGCGAAATGTGTGTTTATGTGCACCCTTGTGCCTAATTGTGTCCTTATATCAGCCGCACACACATTTAGATTTACACTTGGCATTTAGCTGACACCGTTATCTCGCTGTGAGTGGGCAGGTAGGGGTTTAGCATCTCACTCAGTAGCCATCTGACAAGCTAAATAGCCCCTTGGTGGCTAAACATTTTAGGTCGCGAGGATCAAGTCTGGATTATAGGTCAAGATGAGAGCTTTGAAGCTGCAAAGAGTGCACAGGTGTGAGAGGCTGAGAGTGTGCGAGGAGGGGAAAGTTTATCAAAAGCATTGATTTAATGACTCCTAGCAGGGAGACTGTCCATCTTTTGCTTTTCTTTTTTTATTTTCTTTTTTAACCAATACAAGCGGCATGTCTCCAGGAATGGCAATGTCGAAACTGTGTCTGGTCTCCACCATCACTGGATTTATTGCCACTTGGTTTAGTACAAGATGACATTTTGTTTATTACTTGGTCCTTAAATCTTTCAATCAGGTCCACAGTGCCACCTTGGGTTCGGACTGACGTTTCTCCAACACCTTTTTAGATGGATTGAATGGAATTTTGTAAAGCGTTCATGGTCCTCACTGGATGAATCCTAGTGATTTCCTCCAGTGCCACCAGTAAGTTCAAGTTCTCGCTAACCCACTTCCATTTCTCAACTTTTACCAAATCTGGTCAGCTATTCACAGAACCCCAGGAAATACATCTTTTTTGACTGTGGTGGTCCCCTGAACATTCATCTCGTCCTTGGCCTGAACACTAGTGGTGACTTAGCCTTCTATCTAGTTCTACCCATCCCATCTCAAAAGCTGTCGCTCAAAGCGCCCACCTTAATTATGCCGGAATTTAAGATGACTAGGCTGCTGGGAGTGAGAATGGGCTGAACCGTTAAGACAAAAACCTTTTTCTTTTGAACTAGCTGCATGTTAATTTCTGCTGTAATGGTGGTCAGTTTTATATGTGGGACTTATGGGGATTGGCTCGTGTCACCCATTTGAGAAACTACACTTTTTGGCACTTCTTGCATCATCCTTTAGTCCCCGAGGGTTAAAATGTTTGTATCGTCAGTGTTTGAGCATGTTTGCATGCTGACGCTAGCAATTTAGCTCTCGCTACTGCTTGTTAACTGGGAAGCAATAGCTCGGTATACTGAGCGCTCGACCAGAATCAGATGAGTTATTCCAGGAGCCCGCTATATAAATATTAAGTATGTGTTGACATTTTTGTCTCAGTGTTACAAAATTCATTATGATCCATAGCGGCGAGTAGCCCACAAGGCAATGAGAGCTTTCCTTACACAACATCTATTACAATTTAGGTCCTCCTCCTCCGCCTTCTCCCTCTCTTCCTCATCTAAACTTGTTTTATATTTATGATGCTGATGATGACTTTTAGTGGTAATCTTTTAGACTTCCCACAGTTTATGACTATGTATTTTGCTGATGTAGGTGTCTGACAATTTATGACGGGGCACAAACGAGTCGTGATAACGGCGGCCGCACACTGAGTTGATGCGCCCAAAAATCTTTATTAAGCTCGGCTGCAACTTCTTCGTCAGGTGCTGTGAGGCCAATGCAGATGGCAGCGGTGGAGTTGCACGGCTGTGAACGGTGATAAGGAAATGATAGAGCTACTTAATACAGTATGTGTTCATCCACAACAAATGCAAAGAGATTTTGTGATAATTAGCTGCTAAACAGTTGAAGAAAATGCAGCTTGAGTTCATTTTCAAAAGGCCTCTGCCGAGACGGGCAACATCTTTTGTTACTGAGCATCTGCTCAACTGACCAGTGTGATGGCTTCGGTTCTACACCTAACCTCTTGATCAGCCTGCAACCCAAATGCTAGCCTTAGGCAAAGCTCAGTGATGTCCAATGTTTTATTAAGATGGCTGCCAACGCACAGACCCAGAATCGAAATGCCCGAGATTGAAGATAGCAGAAAACCATTGTGTTCACAGAGCACAAAAAAAGAAAGTCGAGATGTACAAAAGCAACTCAAAGGTCTTCAATTTTCTCCACCCTTCATCCGGAAAGAGTAAAGCAAAACAAAAAACAAAAAAAAAGATAGAAAGAAAAAAGAAGGAAAAACTGAAACCAGGGATCATGATTTGCATCTTAATTCGGTTCCCATTTAGCTGTGAAATAGTGAGCCAAATCAGCCTTTATCCTAATTGGTAAATGACAAATTAGACTTTGCCAATACTTAATTGAAATGCTGGGCTAAATGCACCCACGCTGTTGCTGTCATGCTGTTGCGAGAGTAATTACCAAACTAGTCCGCAAATGTACAGAGGGGGTAAGAATTATCATTTGTCTTCATTGCATGGTGTTGTGGGGATGTTGCTCTCGGGGTCATAATAATTCATACTGGCCTATCCATGTGGTTAAAAGCGTGGATTGTAACACATACATACACTGAAAACAATTGAATTTTTTTAAAACCAAAATATCATATTCTTCTTTGTGGTCAAACTGTAGTTAGAGTTGCGTCAGTCGGATGGTGTGCCAGGTCTCGACCCATCTTGTTGACAATGCCGGTGTGGTCTAATTTCATCACCTCAGTAAATAATATATTGACTTTGGAGTATTGCAATTGGCCTGAAATACCTACTTGAGCCTGACCTCGGCCTGACGGCTGACAAAAGAAATCAGCCTGAAGCCGATATTTTGACATCAAAACCCTTCTTTTTTTTTCCTGTCTTAAGACGCACATAACAACACTGTTCATGCTGCTATATCTTTGTAGCATAATAATAACTACCCCCCCCCCCCCCGCCTTTTTTTTTTCATTCTTCCACCTCCCACCTCAACACACACATTCGCACCCATTTGTCCATTTCATTCCCCCAACGTATGAATATACCTTTAAGGTCTGTGACATTGTTCCAAAGTTCCAAATTAAATTGAAATAGTCTCGGGCGCTCATAGATTATAGATGGCCTGAACTTTAAAAAAAAGCATTTGTCTTTTATTTCTCTTTGTACTTCCTAGAACATATAATAAATCTCGCGCTGATAAAACTTGGCATACTAATCTTGGTCTATTTCCATCTTCCACTTGAGAACTAAAGGGATTTTGAGCCACAGATAATGTTCCCTTCTATCTCCCCTGTTCATCCCTAACCTTTTGTGTTTCTCAGGGGGAGCTATTGTCTGGAATATGCGCAGGCCATTTAAGGACAAAAGCAGCAGCCTCTACGTGCAGCCCGTGCAGTGTTTAAGCTTGGGGAAAATGCTACAAAGTGTTTTGCACAGTATGGTGAACATATTGATTGTTTTAGCTGTTTCACTGTTTCTTGCTGTCGTCTTTTTCCCTACTTTGAGGTACTGTATGTAAGGCTTCTGTTAAGGCATTTTGTTATCGTTGAAGGCTTCAAACCCGGTGTTGTTTGGCTATACATCTTAATGTGCATATCCACTCGAACTCTCACACAACTTGTTAAATGCTGACGCTTTGGGATCGCAGGTTGGGTCGCGCCACCGCCCCAAAGCGCTGACTCAAAAATAAATAATTGGACCCTAAAAAGATAATCAATCCAACACAACAGAATGGTACCATACACATTTAATTAAAATCTTTCATACTTTACTCTTTAAAGGTCCCGTTAGTAAAATACTCACATTCCCAACTCATTAAATACTGACACCTTGGGATTGCAGGTTGGCCACCATCCCAAAGTGTTGAGCTGGAATTCAGACCACAAAGTCCACTGATGCCCTAATATGCCCACTGTATATATTGACAAATGTATACCTCCAAATCAATAAAATTGGTTGCAGAAAATAAAAGGAATTGCACCTCCAAGAGCAGGCTACACACAAAAGACGACCAAGGACAACTTTTAAACGAAGGTCCTGCTTCTCACTGGGGAGACAGCCAGTTGTGCTTTAGGATATCCAAAGCTGACAGTACGTGCATTTAAAAGATTTCTACAATAATCTATCCAGCACAACACAGTCTTATCATACATGTTTAATAAAAAGCTTCCAGACTCGATTCTTCAAATTATTTGAAGTCCTGAGAAAGAAATTGGACCTGGTGCAGGTGTGTCCTTGGCTTCTTTTCTGTATCTGTTACTGTCTTTGTAATTGCAATCGGAATTTATTTTACTTACCTATGCACTGCTGCCCTAACATGGAATGATATTATAGAGGTTACATGTTGATGTATGTCTTTGAATCTTATAGAAAATAAATACATACAATTGGACCCCAAAAGATGACTTGGACCTCCAAAAGCAGGCGACGTACAACCGACAACAATGAACATTCCAAAAACAACCTTCAAACATTGCTGCTTCTCACTGGGCTTTGATCCAATCATACTTTAGCATGAAGGGTTGGCACTTAAGGTGGTCAAACACCTGCTCTGTCATTAAGTTAACTTCCCATACACCAACATCTGCTGGACAGGGTCAGCCATCGTTCCCTTTCCCACTGTCAACGAACGTTAACTCTTCCGAAAAGGCTGCAATTTCATACCAATTCCCCCCCGAAATTAAACATAAAAATATGTTGTTTGCAATCGCACAACACCTATGAACGCTGTCTGCTCTGACACCCTTATTGGCAGAACAAAAAGGTTTTTGTCGGTGCCTTCCAAAAACCAAACCTGAAATTTTAGTTTAATTTGCCGAAACAGCTGGTACCGTCCGATGAGCACATCCAGATACAACACTTTGACTTCGTCTGTCTGTGAAATGCATCTGGCGTGCCGGGTGACAACATAAACACATTTCCCCGACGAAGAGTCGAGGTCAAAGAAATCTGTGTATTTGGCTTAAAACAACATGGATGACACTCGAGAGTGTGGTGGTTCTAAACATCTTAAATGTCAAACAGACTCTTCTGAGCACACTCCTGGCTACGGGCTTCTTATCCGATCCCTGGCACCACTGTTCATTTTCTCCATCCATCTGGGTGAGGGTCACGAGCAGAGCGGACCATCCCATTACTGTCTGGAACTCATGCAGATTCGTCCTCTACGCGCGGCGGCCAACACATAAATCTACTTAAACACATGTCCAAAACATCATCAGCAGCACATCCAAATGCTCATGTTCACTCGTCTCATTTCAGTCGCACAATCAAGCCGGGGCCATCTGATGTTATCCCAGCCCCCCCGTGGAGTATGGACACACCAAAAGGTTTTGCCTCTTCATTTTCCTCCCAGCGCTGCTGCAGGTGTTTCTGTTGGAGTGCCAACGAGCCGGCCCACTTGGCCACTGCAGGATGAGGAGGCCCAACAAATGCACACGGCGAAATTATCCTCTTTCATTAATGCCTCCATGTTATTTCAATTTCCCCCACTAAAGAGGTTATATAGGAATAATTATTGGGGCAAATAGTCCTGCCGATCTACGAGGAAATAATTGGCTTTTAGCTGCGGAGGAGAGATTTCCTTGGCTGCCTGAACACAGACACGGCTCTGGAGTTGCTTGGCATGCTTTCAGCATTAGCAGGGGACCGGCAGTGTGCAGAGGCCCCAATGACAGGGAGAAATAATTGTGAACGGAAGCGGTGTTCAAGCCAAGAAGCCAATTTGTAAATGTCTCTCGGTTGCTGCTGCTGTTTGTGTGCTTGTGTGCGCACTCTCACCAGTGTGTCTGTTTACGTCTGAGTGCATGCCGCGTGGCTCCGCGTTGCGTTGTGTTTGTGTCCGTGTGGGTGTTTTTTTTATTAGTGACCGCTGTTCAGGCAGATGCTGCGATGACTCCCCACTTGTCGCCCCTCTCTGTGACCTTCAGTTGCTGAGCATGAATTTTTCTACAGCATGCACACTCGAGATACCATGCTGGATGTGAACACGGCAAACTGGGGGGAAAAAAAGAAGCTTTTTAACGAAGAAAGTCTAATGACATGGTGAAATCCTGTGTGGGTGGTGGCTATTTTCTTCTCCAGGCTATGTAATGCATACCAATTATCACGAAGCCTGTATTTTAGATCAAGAATAAACAGTCCTGATGTTCAAGTAGGTTGCCAGTAAATCCTGACAACCTACTTGAACGTCAGGTCAGGGAGGCTATTAGAGTATACTGGGGGACGCCCATTCCCATGTACAAAAATGCTCAAAATGGCCCTCCAACCCCACCCCCATTATTTTGATATGAAAATAAATAAATAAATACATGTGAAAAATTGCCATTATTATTACTACTGGTCCAAGCATTATTGTTATTTGTCCCAAGTGGTGTTGCCATACCCCAGCAGAAGCCTCTGCCTGCCTGACAGGCTTACGATCTATGTCAGAAACTCAATTTGTTACTTTCACATGTACTAAAAAGTGACAAAACTATAATGTTATGTAAGTGTTACATAAGCTATAACACTGTCGATTTCAAATTGTTCCAATAAAGTCCTGTGAAAACGATATTAACAGTATATATGAAAGTCTATCATGTCATGATGTTGTAATTCCTGTGACACATTAGCTAGGATACATTGTGAGCATTGATCGGATTTTCACCTTTTTATTTTTTCCCCCACAATTAGGTCTGGATTGAATGGATTATTAAAATTGAGTTAATTGTATGTAAATGGTTAGTCTTGTATTCAAAAGTATAGCTAACTATGTTTAGAAAATATTTAAAATACATATATACATATCAAAAACATTTTAGAACTGAGAGATAATTGTGTTTTTAAAATACGTAAAAAATATATGTTAAATTTTAATGTTGGAGCCTGATGTTGTTTTCTCCTTTATCTGCGCCACCTAGTGGCAAGGAGGCCCAGCCGACAACCCGCCCAGCAGATTTGATCCCTCCAATGTCGCAGCTATGAAAAAAGTACTGAATGGGCTGTCGTATTTTGGGCTACAGCCTCAAAATCACACTGCCAAAGTTTTAGGCTGTACACAATATATGTCTCTTCATGAACGCTGAGTGACACAATCAGATGTCCCAATATTTCTGACTGAGTGCCTCAATATCGATATTGCAACGGTACTATAGGGATGACTGCTTGCACTTTCACAAATTACTTTTTTTGAGAAACAACCATCAGTACTGTGTATATAATGACAAAGAGGGTCAAGGCAAGTACTAGAGGACGTAGAAAAGTTTGGTAAGTTCAGAAAATGGTATCGCTTTACTGTGATGCCGCCTTCAAAACCAGGAAAAGACGACACTTGTGCCAGACCACGAAATCCAAAATCTGAGACAATGTAGTCTTATATCACAAAAACAATAATACTGACATACTGCCCAGCCCTACAATACTGATTAGTAACAGATATATTTAACAATTCTATTCACTTTCTGGCCGAAGGCAGTCACCAAACCTTAACAGTCTGTTAAGGCTTTCAAAATGTTCACCCCTAACAAATTGAGGGTGTCTAGTATGAGCTTACTCCCCTAAAAGCCCTCTTTTAGTCAAACTCATCCCTCTCTCTCTCCCTCTGCATGCCTCAGGGCTAGCCTTGCCAGATTCCGAGGTGTCACCTGGTATGGCAGACGGTGTCCCCCCTGTCCCCACACCTGTCACTCCTGCCACTTTGTCCTCTCACACCGTGGTCATCAGCGCTATCGGGGGGGGGCTCTTTTTATGACAAGAAGCCCACACCGAGGCCCGGGAACCTGCTCGCCGAGCGATCAAACACATTGATATCACCTCCCCGGGTACATTGAGTCCCTTTTAAAAACAAAGAAAGACAGGCACATGGGGGGGGGGGGGGGGGTCTTTTTCATCTAGTTGCGCTTGAAAGTCAGTGACTTCTCACTGTGGTGGCTCAACAGAGTGGAGTCGCTGGTAGTATCTGCTAAAAATAAGGCAGATTTTTTTTTTTTGTGGAAGGGGATGGGGGAGATTGCGGTGAGGGAGCGCGTGTGTGTGTATGTGTATGTGTGGTGGGGGGGCTCAGGCTTGGGAGAAAAATGAATATGTATGTGCATATTTATCCGGAAAATGATTACTTGCTGGAGCATTCATTAATCGTTTTTTCATAATTCATTCTGTGCATATTCTCCCATTTTTTTTTCTTTTTTTTTATTGAATTTAAACAAACCCATTAACGGGGATTAACTTCCCTGAATAAGACTTTGGTTCTCTTCCCAATTGCTTCCAAAAAGGGGCCCCTTGTTCCGTCAAGTGGAATTACTCGCGAGCGTCTGCAATCTCCTCGGAAAAAGAATTATAGAACACAAGGGTGTGCTACGTCGTCCCTCCCTCCCGTTTTTGCCACTCTCCCTCAAGTCAATTTCTAATCACTTTTCAAAGGATATATCCTGTAATTGTTCCAATTCTTTTTTTTTTTTATGTAGCAGATGGATGTGTGGAAAACATCTCCCGCGGTAATGACGGACGTTATTGCATGTTGTTTTTAATAACTGGTAATTTGTGTTTGACCATCATCACCATCTCTCCCATGGTTGTTGTCAAGTTATTTTCCCTGGCCTTTGTTCCTGCTTATTACATGGCACTAATTATAGCCTGAAGAGAATTGCTTTTCCAGACCCTGACCTCTTCCTTCGACTCGAGGCCGTGCGGGGGATAGAAGAAAAAAAAAAAAGACAGAAGTAAAAAAAATAAAAAAATAAAACAGGGCTAGAAATGAGGAGGAAATAGCTGAAGGAGGGTAAAGGGAGCTTTGTAGCTGATTAACCATAAGGCATACATTAATGATAATTGGATGAGAGGATGTGAGTGGAGCTGAGAGCGAGAAATGCACTGCCCTTTTTTTTTTTTTCTTTTTGCCCAAGATTCCGTTCATCACTGCTGTTTTTCCTCTCTCTTCCTCTGAAGAATTAACAGGGAGCCTGCAAAAAGGGTGCCATCGAGTCTGGGCGGAGGATGTGTCTACCTTCGGGGCGGCACAGCAACAGAAAAGACTGCATTGTATCCCACTGTGTAATGCTGCCCCAGATCTGTAATTACAGCGTATACTGCTTATTACAGTGGATGGGTCAATTCATTTGCATTTTTACAGTTGAATTCAGAGGACGTTCTTTGGTTGGATAAGAATGTGCATCTGTTATTGTTTTCTCCTTACTTGAATTATACGCATTCCGTGGAATTCAGACCACATTACCCATGCTCGACTAATTCGACGAATGAGGAAAGGTAAAGGGGAAAAAAAAAAAAAAATCTGGAAGAATAATCCTTCCACTCTAATACTTTTAGGGCGCTATGTGTATTTCTCCAAATTGCTGCATGTTTCACCTGAGAATTCGCCGGATGTCTGAATTGGAATTGCCACCTGAGGAGGCAACGCGTCGCCCGAGGGGGGGTAAACCTGGCCGCCGGCATTATTGTTCAGGGTGATGAGTCTCCCGAGCAGGTGCGCCTCTCGTCGCAAAGCTCAAATGAGTGCACCAATAAAGCAGCTCTGCAAACAGAACCCCGCTCAGGTGCCCGGCTCGTTTGTTGCGGAGGTATGCTCGCGGCAAATGTGCGCATGCATGCATAAATGCGGCGCGCTCGCCGAACATGCAGACATGGCTTCAGCCTCAAAGCCCTTTTACCGATTGTGTACCAGATGAGATTTACTTGCCCTGTTGGCACAGCTTGAGAACAACATGTAAACGACGCCAGCCAAGCCAATTAGCTTTGATTCAGACATGAGAGAGGAGGCCAAATATCAGACTGGATGCATGACAGTTTTCCAACATGAGTGCATCGAATGTCGTCCAAGCAAAACAAGACAAAATATTAAAGATTGAACTGGTTAGAGGAAACAATGTAAGAAGGAGAGGGAGAGACTGAGATCTCGTATCAGTGCAAGGAAGGGTCTCCTGTGCACCCACTCCTTCGTCGCTCACCTCTCTCCCCACTCTCTCCGTTTCCCCCCGGAGCCTTTTCGCTGAAAAAAAAAAAAAATGTCAAATGATCACGCTTCTGTGAGCACCATCTGGCAGCTCGCGCACTTATAGCACCCATCACACATCTCTCACTTTCCTGCCAACCTACTACACTACAGCAGTGCAGTTAACCCTTTGTTCTGCAGGATGGGAGTCAACAGGAGCCTCTCCCGGCACATCCTCCCTTTATTTGATGGCGAGAGCGCCGCAACCTTAGGCCACCACCAAGGCCAGCGTGCAACAGAAATAGGAAGCATCTAAATGGAAATGCTGTGTATGTACATAATTCTAGGAATGCTGCGGTAGTTAAGACAGGAAGGATGCTGGTTTAGATGTGACATCTACAGAAGGATGTATTCTACTAAAGGTGTGGTATGTAAGATTTTTAGACACAAACAAAAATATGTCATCAAAGTTATCAACGGTATAACAGTTTTGACATTGTAAACACATCTATGCATTGTGTAGCAGAGATATCTACTGAAATTAGCATGGTAACAAGCTAGTCCTGGCCTTTCCCGGGTCCAAAGCACCTGTATTAGCTGTGTAAACACAAACACAGCCCCTGGTGTTCATTCGCCCAGTCTGGACTAATAGCTGCACAGTTATATGAGCCAACTAGCTAGCAGTAGTGACAGTTAGCAGTTATTTAGGTGATATTTTGCCCCGTTTGTTTTGAGTAGAAATTTTGACAGACGTCCAGTTCTTACATATTGCACCTTTAAATGGCATTGCCTCAGTGTTATTGAGCAAGTGCAGCAACAAATCTCATACCATAAATCCAAGAATTTTATAGGGCAGCATAAACCAGTTATTGCTATAATACAACAGGAGAACAACTGGTGTATGGGTTTAACCAAAAATGTTTCAATGCATTTTATCAATAATCCGTCTTTTTTCCATCAGGTCATGAGCAATTTGCTTAGAAGCTTATCTTTTGCTTACAGCTGCTTCACTAACACAAAATGTCAAAAATGGCCAGTATCTTCTTTTGTAAGAGCATTTTTGGGTTAGTGCCAACAACAGTGTGTTTTCCTGTGGCTATTTCAAAATAAAAGCCAACCAAAGTTTCACTAGTTAAATGTTTTAAATGTAAAGCAGAGGCAGGCTACTCTTGTTGCATGAGCAACAGCTATCTGTGACATATAAAGACAGTGACTCATAAAAATGAGGCTGATATCTATTTGATATATCATTTACAATGTAATATACAATTACAATGCATGCATGAATTGTTCAGTGTGAAGGCAATTTGAACCCAATGAGGGAATGACGGCCCCGGTCACATACAGTGAAACCTACTGTATAGAAAGGTAATTACTCAGTGTAGATATATTGAATGGCTACTGCACAATCAAGAAAAATGGATTTGTTTTCATAAGAATTTTTGAGGATTACACCTTTGAACGCAAATGAATGGAAACGGGATAGTCAGTCAGTGATGATAATTGATGGCATTAGAAAAACTGAAATGTTCAGATTATTTGGACAGTCACAGAACAAACAGGCTATTGATCGCATGCAAACAGACGGCAATCCTTGTCAATACAAGTCACACACGCCCACGCTCATTTTCTAGGACTCCGTCTCTCAGATCATTGCGTTTTATCTGTATAATGTGATTGGATCTTCTGTACGCACATTTTTGCTTGTCTTAACAGGGTGTCGGGCAACATTTACATCACTCCGTCAAGTGACCTGCAAACTGCAAAAAGGCGAGGCGACACGAACCCGAATTTGCAGTCTGGAGATGGACTTGATTTGCGCTGAATATTGTATCAGGCCCAGTGTGTTGTGAAGTTGATAATCGGGTTTTCCGTGGCGCCCCTGTGCCAAAAGCAATTGGAACAACGCCGGAATGGATTGTGTTAGCAGACACAGATAAGATGAACAAGTCTGTGGCAATACGGCATCCAAATATTTATGTAAGATTGTGTATTAATCGGTTCAACATCACATTGGATGCATTTGTGGATAATGGACAACAAATGGCCCCAATAGAATGCAATTGGCAAACATTCCCAAAGGGATTTAGTTTATCACTTTTAATTATTTTAATGCATAATGTACATTCAAAATGCAGACTCCGTTTAGTGGAAGTCAAGGGTACCTCATCTCTTATCTCATCACTTCTAAATCCACCTTGAAATTACATTTTTATTTCTGTCAAGACTTTGATGAAATGTCCTTTTAAAAAGTTTTGGCTTTTTCCTAATCATATTCTCCATCTTTCCGAGTTCATCAGATAGTGTGAACATATGGTGCTGTTGCTGCAGGCGGAACCACAGATTTTTTTATTAAAAAGTTGTGAACATGATTTCTTACGTCGTACAAGATAAACAATCCCCAATCTTTGTCCAGTCGGAGTCACCCAACTGTTTTTTTCCCGCCTGCCGCCGAATGAAAGCATCAGTTAAATGCCTCAAACGCTACTGCCGAGGTTCAGCTAATGTTTTGACGAGTATATTCCGTTCCAGCAATGTTGCTATTTGAAACTGCTGGCAGCAGAGAAAGCTGCAAAAGAAATATATAAATAAGAAAAAGTGTTTTCTGACACAATTTTGGCAGTTGGAGAGGAATTTGCTCGGCTGACAGGTGGAAGGTGAGTAAGCAAAATCTGGGAAATGAGAGATGGAAATGGTGGGTAGGGATGTAGAAATGAAGGGATGTGAGGCAGAGCGAGAGGCGCAGAGCGAGAGGCACAGAGAGTGACGAGAGTGATCGAATCGAGAGAATTTTAAGGCGGGAAGGGGGGGGGAGTGCAGAAACAGAGACAAAGGAACAACATCTCTCATCTGGACATGTACCACAGGACAAACCTTCCCTCCCTGCCTCAGTGGAGAAGACATCATTTAAGACCAATTTGTTTCCTGTAATGGCCGTACGCAATGACTCCCATTCCTTCACAGATTTCTGCCCACCAGAGATATTCATAGGTCGAGTCTCGAATCCCTGTGATTCATACTTGCTCATATTAGTTCCGACTAATTCAAGTATTGGTTTCAATTTGATCTATTTCTGGCAGCACTCTCAGCACATTCAGATGTTGTCACGAGGATACAGGAACCATAATGACATTCAAAGTTTAAATGGATGACTAATGTAACAAGAGTTCGCAGCCATGTTGCGGCTCTGTGAGGGCTGTATGAATGCAACGCTGAGCACAGAGCTAATTTCTTATGATGCTCACTGTCAATATTAGCATGCTACTTTTTTAAGATGGTGCCTTAAGATGTTCATTTTCAGTGGTCATTTTTTGTTGGTAGTGTCATGGTTTGTATTGTAAATACATTGAGCATTGAGCAACAAAAGTCGATTATCTTGTACATGCTTGGATTCTTCTGATGTTCGCCATCTTTGTTCGGCCTGTTAGCATGCTCACGTTTGCTAACTTTTACATGTCATGAGTTTTTCACAGATTTTGTCATACTGCAGAATTTTGACCGACTGAGATTGGATTGGATTGTGAAATATTTTAGCGGATTGGATTGGACTGGATTGGATAGATCACTGAAGTTACTACAATTCACTCTGAGGGGTACATGAATGCCTGTACCACATTTCATGACAGTCACAGCCTACAGTTGTTGGGATATTTTACTCAAAACTACAGGTGTCAACCCCAAGTGGCATTTGAGGGCAGGTGATGATCTAATTCTTTATGATACATTGTGGAGGAACAATTAATGTCTCCAGGCCTACCAAGATTAGCACTAATACAGGTTCTGTAATACATGTTGACATCTGTAACTTGAAGTTAAACCTGACCTGTTGGTGGCGCTAGAGGAAGTCAGTAGGATTCGCTCTCCATGGACCATGACCATCTGTGCAAGAGTCCATGGAAATCCATCCAAAAGTCGTTTAAATATTTCTGTCTAAACCAGACCACTGACAGAGCCATCCATAAAGCCACATGGCTAGCTGGTCCAAAACTTCACCAGGCTGTACTTGCCTCCCATGTTCAGTACTGGGGTGAGCACACATTCTCCACCATCATGCCTCCTGGGGCATCAGCTGAAGTCTCTTGGCTTCCACTGTAGCCAGCAGATATCCCAGTAATGGATAACGGGTATCGGGCCAAAAAGCTAAATAGTCAACAGCCAGTAGATTCTGGGATTACAGTTTGGCCAATGCACTCGATGTCTTTTGCTCTGAAAAAACTGACTGTGTACCTCAATCCAACCAATTCTCATTCAGACATGATTTGTCAGTATAACTTGGGCAACAAAAGGCAACCAGTAGGCTTCTGATACCAACATTTTGTCCCTTGTTCCTTTATCAAGATTACCAGTGCAACAACACGGACGCTAAAACCATGATCCCACAGGACCTGCCAGTTGTGATAGATTTGTCATGGCAGATCTGATTGTGGGTTGTGGGTGCCATTGTGCCGCCTAGATACAGGCAGACCTGCATCCTACCTGCCTCGCAAGCTAGCAAATACCGTCTGTTTGAGAGGACTTTCAAAACATTGAACAAAGGGAACAAGCCACGGCCAACACATTTGACATTACAGCAAGAACAGCAGGGGCATTAGCTGTAGGCTGTTGCTAAAATTGGTTTGATATTATTGACCTGGCTGAATATGTTTTCAAGGACCAGGCAAATTTGGAGGTCAGAAGACAGAATTGCTTGGGCTATCATTCTGAACTAGATGGGTTTTCTTTTCTTGAAGTCAGGCTGTGGAACACAAGAACAACATTGTTACTAAAGTGTTCAAACTGCCTCGACAATCTTTGAAAAACCTTTTCTGTTCATAAGTCACCCAAGTCAAGTGTAAACAGAAGTTTAAAAGTGTGAATTTTCTAAAGTCAACAATTTACTCCAATTTATTGCTGTTTCTAAACCAAACAGGGAGACCACTGGTCTCATTTTACACACCATTTGCAGTACACATAGTTGTGCTGTAAAACTCTTGTATCTCCAGATTTGGAGACCTAATATTCCCTTACCTCTTAGGCAATTCAAGCAATTGAAAATCATATTGGATTGACAAAAAAATATATATTTTGCCACAAAAAAATGACAAAACTGTAAATATTGCTGACTCTGGAGATACATGGCTTTCACAGGACGACAAGTCTAAGTAGAATAACTCTACGTAATATTTATATAACTACTCTTATGGCTGTAAAAGACAGTAAAGCAAGGCAGAGAGTCGATATCAAGGTAAGAGAGGTAACCGCTTCAAACTTGAAACAATTACCTACCTGCTGTCTGCAAACAAAGAAACCCACTATCTAACTGCCCTCGTTGTTAAACTACATTTTCAAGAGGTCTCAAATTATCTTCCCAACAGTGTATACATTTAAACGTATTAAAAGTTTTGGGGGCCCTCCTTTACTTTATTGAACGTGATCATGTGCAGAACATTACAGATTAAAGCCTCTCATCCCATCAGACAAGTTAGAGTCAATTCTCGCCGCGAAATTATCAGTCCTCTCACAAGCACCCTTTTCCCGCCGCAATCTCTACACTCTGTAATTGATGGGAGCCCGGCTATTGAGTATTTTACTAGAGCTGTCTTGCCTGTAATTTCAATCAAGACTTTAGTGGGACAAATCAATAGGACAGGGTCTAAATGACAGACTTTAACGCTGACTCTGTTCCATATCTGTCACGAGGCCGATGTATTACACCCAGCTTTTAGAAGCTTTCTAATCACCCGGGCGTGCGTACTCACAGATTCACACAAACAGGCATTGTCAATAACACCATGTGCAGAGATTAAATATGATATTGAACACACTGGGAATGCCGATTTTTAATCTGGCGCCATGTTTACAGATGCACCAACAGCAGGTTTTGAGAAATATATTTAAATTATGGTTAATGTAATTGCACTTTATCGCTGTTCACATCTCGATAAGACATGCCTATTTGAAAATAAATACCAAACACTGGCCATTTCATTTCAGCAGTGCATTTTCATCATTTTCGCGGTACACTGATCTTCCCTGGCATTTAAGTTCATAATTTCACCATTTGCTCTCGGACCCGTGAAGATATGCCATTAGTGAGAATTCCCTTGTCGTCGCCTGTCTTCGCCGCTTGTCTTTGCATTTTGTGGACCGACGACACCAACAAACCCGCATGACTCAGACCCAAGATTTTCTAGCTGTTGAGGCCAAGTGGAACATTGTTTGTCTGGGCCTGCAGCCAAGTCTTCCATTAGTCCTTTGGCCCAGGTGAACAGTAATTAAACAAGGCTGCGCTGAGTCGGCACTCCACATCTCCAGTGCCTCCGCATTCACATTATTTTTGTTTATGTTGCTCTCCAGCAGGTTTCTTTTTTTCTTTTTTTCTCAGTGGTGATCCGAGCCATATGTCTGTTTTTGTATCTATCTGTCATGGTGGCGGAGGTTTTCAAACTGTGAGGCGCGAAATGGGAAATGGGAAACAAAAGATACCAAGTGAGGTGAAAGGGATAGGTGCATGCCATTCATCTAAAGATAAAGTTAGCTGATGATTTGGTTCGCTGCCAAACATGGTCAGCAGCTGCATGGGTCTGAGGCACTGCCTGTGAGACAGCTCATGAGGACAGTACAGTAGGAATAAAGGAGTATGCCATCTATATGTATCTGTATCTGTTTCACAATCTATGTGCATGGAAAGTGACAGTCTGCTTTGGAAGACCATTTGGGTAGACACAGAATGAATGTTATGCCTGCTGCTCTGAAAGCCTTCAGGAAGTAAGGTGATAGCAAATTGCAAATTGTGCCAGATGAACAGATCTTCCATATGACTTCCATGTGGGTGACCAGAGTTTCTGTCCTCTCAGAGGACAGGTTTTTTTTACTTTTAATTTTAGACTGTAAGTGACTTTTCAGCTGTGTTTGGTTAGGTTTCTGCAGTAAACCTACTTGGTAATGTTAAGGCACTAAGATTACGTGGTTAGGTTAAGGAACTAAAACTACATGGTTGGGTTAAGGCACAAAAACTGCTTGGTTAGGTTTAAGCAATGAAACTACATGGAGGGAGTCAGCCAGAGCAGGGGTGGATGGAGAGATTAGTGTGCGCCTTTTTTGTTGTTGTTTGATTCTCCCTTACTTTCTTCCTGTATGCCGGGAATCTGCAATCAGTAGTGGGAGGGGAGGAGAGGAGGGGGAGTGTGTGTGTGTGTGTGTGTGTGTGTGTGTGTGTGTGTGTGGGGGGGGGGGGGGCGTAAGGTCTGAAGATGAGATAGAGAGAGGTATATGCCGGAGAGGGGGAGTATTTCCACAGGAGAAGGAGCGATAACAACCCAGAAAGCACATAAACAAGCAATAAAGAGATGACAGACGGACACTGCAAAGAGAAAAGAAGGGGGTGTTGGTGGTGAACAGAGGATGCGCCCCTATCTCGCTCTCTCCACACATCCCCTCTTCTCACTTATCCGGCTCTCCTCCTCCGCTCTCAGCTGCGTGGCTATTGGTTAGCGAGCGGCCCCGGCAGGGGGAGACGGAGGGGAAGACAGAGGGAGGACTTAGAGAGGGGAATAGTGCTGAGGCTGCATTCGCAGAAGATTACGGCGGAGGCTCGCTGATCAGGCTTCTCCACCATTTTCTCTCTTCTGCACGGAGACGAGCCCGTCTGCCTTTGATCACACTCACAACCAATGGGATCACACAGGTAGAGGAAATAATGAAGACCCCCGCCTCCTCCATCAACCACCACCACCACACATGTGCTCACACCATTGTAACCAAGCTGGGAAATCAGATCTTATGTGTGCAGTGGAAGGGAAAAACATACATATCTCGTCTGGGTTTACCTGTGAGTGATGGTCAAAGTAGAAGTTTGTGTGTTTGTGTGTGTGTTGGCAGCTCATGAGGAAACAAAGCGATATTCAAATCCCCTGATTCATTCCCAGCAGGGATGAGGGTCGATAGCTCTTTATGAAGGAACTTAGTGAACTAATTAGGATACTGAATGGCTGCGCATTCCTGATGAGCTGACTGTGTGTGCACAATGTGAATTAAGTCGTGGATGCACGACAGCAAACGAAAGGTGACTTAATTCATGAGAACCCCCCCACTCCGTCCGCAATCACTGACACGCATGCACACCAACGCGAGCTCAGGTGTGTGTGCACGAAACCGTGTCGACTCCTCTCTCGTGGGCGCCGCAGACTTATTGTTACGTGCAGATGTTGCGCTTGTTAGGGCGTTGATTGCTATCAGGCTGGATTATTTGGGTCTGGTGACGTGAGTAACAAGTTAAGCATGAGCAGATCAAAAACTAAAGGCTGGAAAAATGGAAACTAGGAGGCTACGAGACAGGAATTACAATTAAGGCTAATCTCTGTATTACTTTTCTGCACTCCAGGCAAAACTGTTCCAGAGCATCTGTATTTGTGTTCTGATGGATCTCTATAGAGAGCAGAGAGTAATATTTGCTTTCTAACATTTCATTTGTGAGCAATACGGTAGATTAGCTTCCCCCCCTTTTCAGGTTTGATATCACATCAGAACATCGTATTCCTTCAGGTTTTGCAATATTTCAGTTTGATGAATATTTTACGCTCACAGTGTCGGGATGCATCACTCCCGCACTGAAATAACTAAACACCTTTGTTCCGGTGTGTCCTGTTCAAAAGTGTTGAACAGAAGATACCTTCACAGAGCAAGGTGTGCCTGAGTGAGTGCAAAATGTGTCCAGGATAAATTGTTGTCAGCTAACGCTGCTGCAAACCAAAGATATGTTCACATTTGAATAAAAATCATAGGTCTATACTAACATTTCAACAAAAGCATTACATTGCATGTTCACACGCTGGCTGTCATATTGGGAAGTGGAGCAGGTGGTGGTGGGGTTACAGCTGAGATGTTCGCTAAGCCAGTGACCGCAGTTTGAGACTGTGTTTCAACATTTTTACAGTGCCAAGCCACTAGATATTTTTCCATATTTTTAATGATGTAATGTAATTTGCAGTGACACCACTGGATGGTTTTAAGGAGACCCCAGCCTTGTTTGTGGGGAACCGAAACCTTAACCCCTAACCAAAACCATTCGCTGCTCTGCTCTCCGGTCTACCCTTTATTGGGTATTCGTAACCTGACCCTGGATGAATTCAGAGCCTCCCCTAACAATAATGCCGCAGTTTGAATTAGCTGGCTAACGCCAGATACCTTAACCCTGCCTGCAAACAGCGTGGAGGGTTAAGCAACCAGGCCACTGCATCTGAGCCACAAGAAGGCCATACCGTGGCCAAATGTCAGCCAAGAGCAAATAAAATAAACCCACATCAACAAAAAGCCCTGAGATTAGTAGAACTATCCACCTATAATAATGGTGGCCTGTTTTTTTTTTTTTGTTTTTTTCTAACTCAAAACCCTAACCCAACCATAACCCCTAAATTTTAATTGGTTATTTTAAGCCAAGACATTATCTCTCCCTAACCATGTGTTTTTTGCGGCTAAACCTGACCAGATCGTAAGCACAGTGCTTCCACAACATGGAATATATGTGAAACTAAAGCATATAGCGAACATAAAGCAATGTCACATACAGCATGCCAGCATTTATTCTCGAGATGGTATTGTGTGAACGTTTTTTCCGTCTCTTTGTGTTAGCGATTTAACCAAATTCATGTCCAGAGTGTACCCTGCCTGTCAGCCTGGATTGGCCCCCGTACCCCACGAAGATCCAAAGCAGTGTTCTTCCTTCAGTCCTGGTCCCTACATGTTTTGGATGTTTCACTGCGTATTGCATGCCCCAACACACCTGTTTTGAATGATCGGCCCATTATTAAGCTCTGCTAAAGCCTGATAACGACCCATTAATTTGTGTGTTGGAGCAGGGACATGTGTAAAACATGCAGGACAGAGGGGCCCAAAGTACTGGGTTGAAGAACACTGATCAAAAGGATAAGCAGGTAGGTAATGGATGGAATGGAAAGGATGGCTGTTCCATGGCCCAACTGGGATTGGTCTGTGATTATGAGCCCTATAAGTCCTGTCCATGTGGCAAACCTCTACATGGTATCGTAATTCTAGTTTTCTTCTTTCAGTCAGTGAGTTTGGTAAAGTTTTAGCATCTGGAACTGCACATTTTGCTTATTTGCTCACTTGCTGACTAGTTTTCACACACACTCAATCACAGCAACTGGTGTTAAGGAATAAAACCGACTCTATTTATTTTCAACGTCGCCATCACCCTGATTTGTTATTCTTCATGTGTATTTATTTCCTCCCAAACACTAATGTATGGATGTATTTTTCTCTATTTTTAAGTTATTTGTTGGCGCGCAGACTATTTCATCATAAGCTGAACCCCATGCTCTCCTTTTTGCCTGGAATGCAAAACATCTCCCATCCATACATAACCAAAAGCCAAAGAAACCAGACTTCAATATATATTATATTCTCCTATAATACTGAACATTACTTTCACACTGATGTCAGTATATTTAGTGGTATTAATTTAAAGGCAAATTGAGGCCATTTCATAACAAAGACACAATGTTTCCTGTGGTCTCTGCAGCATAAGGCCTTGTAGCTCTGCAACGCGAGTGCACATAATGGGCGATTTGTGGCCAGTAAAGCCCTGCTGTTTGGCCCGTTGAACACCCCAAACTCGCGAGCCATAAGAATCATTCCGGCACTTTTTACTGAAAGATGCTACGAACACAAGCTGATTTGCATTTAAGGTAGCAAATTGCCAAACTGGATGGGGGTGTAGCTGCAGATAAATCAGATAATTTGTCAGTGAAAATCATCAGTCTGCGGCGGAGCTGTCATTTCTATTAAAGGAGGTACAGCTGGGCATTCATCAGTGTCAGTTAGGGCCGTTCATGGCAACACTCATAAACTCTCTAAATACACCATTTACAGTAATTCCATCGGCCTGCCTGCTGCATTACACTTCGACGATGAGCCCTCCACCAAAGGGAGGCTGCAATTAGCTCCATACCTTGTCGCAGGCACACACTCAACATACTTCTCCTTCTCCTCCACCGCTCAAGAAATGGCCAGTAATTATTGTCACAGAGGATATTAGAGGGACTTTAGATGGGCTCATTTTGCTTGAGCCTTATGGATCATATATGCACAATTACACAAGAAATGGTCATTACATTGCTCGCGGTCTCTTAGCACAGGCCTCTTGCATCAATGAAGTGCCACAAGATTTAACTAATTGTCAGTTGAGGATGGCTTCATTTCTTCCCACTTTAAGACTGAGGGGCTGTTGAGTTTGAAAACATTGAAAGAAAGAAAACTCTGAAGAAGTTTTGCTTTTAACGCACTCAGCAAATCCCCTGACTTTTCCTCTATTTTTTGTTTTGTATGGAAATATCTGAACAAGTATTGGAGGTATTGCTGCAGGATTCGGCTCATTTGGTACAAAGGTATTGGGCAATCTTTACCTGAGGCTGGCAGATGAAAGGTCCTCCTCTGGGGACCATGAACGTCTGTGCCAAAGCTCACAGCAATCCATCAATTAGTTGTCCAGATAAAAAGCATTCCATCCAATGTTTTTCCAGATATGTATCCAAATAACAGTTGGCTGGATTGCTACAAACCTTTTGGACCTTTCATCTAGGACCAGCTTCAGGAAAAAAAATGTCCAGTACCTTGGTTGATGACCACAAAAACAAATAGCCGCTGTAGTTTGGGTTAAGTGCGAATTGACAAATGTTAATGCATGTAAATATGTTAAACCAAGATGGTTAACATGAGCATTTTACCTCCAAATCATCATTTAGAGCATTTCAGGAGCTGACATGAGAGTACTCTCCAACTATTGTTGTAATTGTTGAGAGTGGTAGACAGGAACTGGTTGGGGAGGTAAAACTAATTAAAGAAAAAAAAAAGTCATTTTATAAATTATTTTGAGTCAAATAAGCTTCTTAATGGCTAATGAGAGAAGTCAAGGTGGTGACAAAATACCCAAACTATTGTCTGGTTTGTCTCTGAAGTATCCTGAGCAAATACAAAAATCCTGTATGTGCAGTGCAGTGTGGGTGTGGTGCAAAATACTCACTTTAAAATGAAATTAGCAATTCAGAAGCCCGTTTTGTAATAAGTGCTGGAGGGAACATCTCCGCGGCTCAACACAAATAACAAGCTCCCTGCAAAACAGAAACCCCTCCGAGCCGACTCCTATCATCAGGCTGCTGCAGAGAGATCTTGCAGATACGGAGTGATTGAAGGGTTCCAGTCGCTTGGCAGGATTACTGGTTTTGAGATGATAGCGAGATTTAATAGACCTCTGGAGCTGAAGTCAATTCAACGGCTGAGAGAGATGGAGAGCCCTTTGCCCCTCCCACTGACCCGCTGCTGCCCTCCCACAGACCTTTTAACCTTCATCTTGAATTGGCCACTCCTGAGTCTCCCTGAGCAAAAGCCCCCCTACCCGTTTTTGAACTAAATCTTCAGAATCTGACATATTCCCCAACCCTGTCGACCCTAAAAAAACCTTTGCACCGTCACGATTGAATAACCCCCTTATTCCGCAGTCGCCCTCTCAACCTCTTAGAACCCTTCATTTCAGAAAACAGAAATAAAAACTTTTTTTTTAGTTAAGTCATATTATATAATACTACCCATATGTCCGTAAATCATATCAGCTCTCACCCGTCAGCCAACAATTTCCTCACCAGGCCAGTTCCCACATTAACCCTTTAATTCAAGCCATCAATGTAGGCTTAATCTTCCCTGCTGACCTTAATCATTTTAACCTGACCTCAACTCTCTTCCATCTCCACATCCATCTTCTCTTCTTTAACCTTTGTTTGTGTCATATATGTCCACAGCGCCTGATAAAAAGCACAGCAATCAAACGCTCTCTTGCTATATATTTGGCCTCAGGATTCAGATGTAAAGACCACTGCTGTATTCCTGAACAAGGAAATAATCATAACTGGCACCGCAAAAAAAAAAAAAAATGCTCCTTATATATTAACAGCCTCTGGCATCTATGATTGTAAAAGTAAAAGTTTTGTCCTTTTTCCTGCATAGTCAAAGCACTTCAATGGTTGGCATGAAAACCCTGTTAAATTGATCATCTGGTTCTTTGATAAAAAAGGCCTGAGGGTACAAGCCTTGACTTTCAAATATGACTCAGCTAGAGACATTAGTAATCAAGTTTACTTAATTTCAGTCAAACATAATCCAATATCAAACTGAACACCCTTGTATTTCTGAAACCACGTAAACCACCCATAACCCTTAACCACGAGTAAAGCTCAACAGATCAGTTCACTTTTGATTTCAGATTGATGTTCGATGTATTCGCAACTGTGAAGTGTTATTTTTTTGCTCCCATTTACAGAATATTCCTCAGTTCTGCTCAACATCCTTGATTAACTTATTCTTCTTCTTAGCAATGGCAGCTCTGTGGTAGCCTAGCAGTGCTACCTTCTACATCCAGATAGATAGCTACATCGATCATTCGGTGTCATCATCCTCGCTAGATATCTTGGAAGATAATATTCAGATTGTTAGTTCTGTCAACATAGCTTTTGATCAGTTGGCTGTCTTTAACTATAGCAAAGACTATCTATTTCTGTGTTATTAATCTCACCAAGCTTGTCGACATGTTTGTTGTCATTTTTCTGGCCCTATTTTTGCACTGAAGCTAGCTAGCTACATCCAGGTAGTTAGCTCCATCCATTATCTGGTGTTTCTTCTTGGCTCGCTAAACAGGAAGATGACATTAGCGTTCTCAATGCTGTCAACATAGTTCTGGTTGACCTTTGTTTCTTCAACTAGTGGTAAAAGCCGCATCACCAGCTAGCTAGGAAGATGACATTAACAGTCGCTATCTCATATGTCATGGAGTACCTGAAACTTTATCAGCATTCACAGCATACATCCAAAAAAAAAAAAAAGTACCAGTTATACTTGTGTGATATCAATCTCATTAAGCTTGTAGTCATTTTTTTCTGTTCCTGTTTATCATGGAAGCTTGCTAGCTACACCCAGGAACATAGCTACATCATCTGGCATCATCTTTCTTGCTAGCTACTGAGGACGATGACATCAAACAATCTTTATCCCACGTACTGGAACACTTGAAATTGTATAAGTAGAATTTATTCATCCCACCAAACTCCAATTTTTCTGTTGCTACTTCAGTTGGATGATGGATGCAGGCCTAGCTAGCTAGCCGGCTAGGAAGATGAGATCAGCATTCTTAATCCCGCCAATAAAGCTTGCCGTGTTAGACTGTTTCCCAGATCTCTTTGAACTGCTTAACAAATCATAGATGTTGACAGTGATTCAGAGGTCTGGAACAAGGCTAATTGGCTTTTCCCCCGACTACATTAGTCTCTGCAGACATGCTACGAATCCAATGCGCCAATGTGGCTGAATGCATAAGTGGAAAAACTGCTAAATGAGAGGAAGAAATGGCAAGAAGAAAGTAGCCAAGGACGCTAATCCTCCTGCGCATACATTACACGTTTCCTCTGCTTTGCCTCCGTCTCTCAGTCTCCCACCGTTTTCTCCCTCAGAATTTCCAGGAAATCTCATCCACGCCCTCCTCAAGTCCACATCTGTCTTTTACAAGGCTGACCTCGGCCATTAGTCTGAGTGACAACAGTCCATTCAAGTTGAAAACACTCAGCGCTACAACCAATCAGCCACCTGTCATTTTGTGTGATCTCAGAGCACCTGAAACCAGTACTCATCATTCATCACTGATGCAGTTTGATGCTCTATTAAATGTCAGTATGCAGTGCACTGTAAAACCTGTGGTCACCTCGTAAAAGTACCTCCGGCTACATTTTTATTTTCTTGCCCAGCACATATACACACACACA
Source organism: Acanthopagrus latus (assembly GCF_904848185.1). Taxonomy (NCBI): domain Eukaryota; kingdom Metazoa; phylum Chordata; class Actinopteri; order Spariformes; family Sparidae; genus Acanthopagrus; species Acanthopagrus latus. The sequence continues at coordinate 9,093,544 of NC_051048.1, forward strand.
CACACACACACACACACACACACACACACACACACACACACACATATGATGGGTGACATTTCAGGTATGGAAATGGGATGACATTTACAACCTCCGTGGTGTCTTATGAAATGTAAGTAATTGGATCGGGGTCAACGTGACAATATAAAAACGAGATGTGCGCTAAGGTAGCCACTTCAAACTCGAATGGAGATTTTATTCGGGGTCCAGGTCAAACCACTTCGATCTCAGTTTTTAAATGCTCAGCGTACTCTTGATGTTTGTTTCAAGAACATTAAAGCTGACGAAGCAACAGCGTTATTCATTCACGTGCTTGTTGTAAATTTCGAACGTCTTCAACTGAAATTCTTACATAGTGCACCTTTAATCAAGCTGGAGCGTACCATTTACTCCAATTTTGTGGGCCTGTACATCAGTATCTGCTAAATTTAGCATTTCTTTACACCCCTTTTCTATCTATACTTGTAGATTTGAATGATTGTGCATCTTTTATACTACAAAGGAAATTTCCATGGACATCCTTTAATTTTTTCACATGAAAAATACATCTTTTTCAATAGTTATTGTCAAGTCTCAAAAGCTCTCTAAATAACCACTTTCACATCAGCATTTTCTTGTTGTTGTTGTTGTTGTTGAGGCTCTGTCTGGATAAAAGAGTACTCACAAATCTACAAAATACATACAAAAAAAAATCTTCGCCTTCTAATTGCTAATCCATTTCAACACCGCGTACCTGCAATTAGGGCGAGGCTATGACAGCCACTTTCCGACGGTGTTAAGAAACACAGCCTGAAATTCATTTTCTTAATCAGATAAAAACTTCAAAACATTCGAGGCTCCGCTGTATCCTCTGGGAGAAGGCAGAGATAGGGATCCGGCGAAGGTTTCGCATGTCTCTCCTGGGAGAAAATATGTGCACAGCTAAATAAATAAATAAGGAAGTGAAACAAATACGTTTGCACTTCTGGGCAAAACATGGTACAGTCACAATGTGGTGTATGCTATCATCTCCACTAATTAGCAGACTCATTAAATATATGAACATGTTGATGTTGGATTCGCAGACGATAGAACCGTTTTTGTAAATTGTCTAAAATGGCAAGGGTGTGATATCTTTTTAATTAATCTTGTGCTCAGCATTACCAAATACCCTCAAGCCAAATGCATCTGAATCAAAGTGAATAGGCTGTGTAGCTGATGAATTAGTTAAATTGTAAGATAAATATTTTTTGATGAATGGTTTGATGTTATTCCTCACATATTTATGCGGACCAAGAACAAAAGGAGCGAGTCGACACGCACGCAGCCTTCCCGAGCTCTTAAAACTCATTACAGACGTAAGAGACGTGTGGCAGGAATCCTCACTGAAAGGAAAAATCTTGACAGTAAGCAGTTAAACTGCTGTGTCTCCTTTTATTCTACTTTCCATTTAAACCATTTTGCCGTCTCTAACAGGCAATGGCGTCTCTTCCCAGTGAGGGCCGGGGCAGAAGCTGCAGTTAGTAGATTCTTACGCCTGGAGCCGTCGTAAACAAATAATTTCAAATCTGTCGGCGACCTCGCGGAATTTCAATTAACGACGTGAAAAGCATGTCGCTTTTAGAGAAAATAAAGGAATGATCACAAGGACATCAATTCAGAAATATACAACGCTGTGTGCAAAACGATTAACACCGTGACCTGCAATGGCTATCCATCGCGCACGGAATCAGTAGTGTAAGCGTCTGGACTCGCCTGAATATGAACAACCACCACGTGCCCAGCGATGACCATCGCAAAAAATCAAAGAGCGTGGAGCTGCTTGATGTTCTGTGAAAGTACATTTTCGCTGGAGCTGCCTTTGAAGGGGTTTGCTAGAGTTTCAGCAGTGCTAATTAGTAGTGATTTATATAATGGGTGGGTGATTAATGAACTGTCTGTCGTGACACTGAGAGGTGTCAGAAGATTCTTGACCACCAGCGGTCTTGTTCGGAAAGGTGACTCCTGTCCAAGAAACAACACCTCCGAGTGAAACATCCTCCAACTGTGGAGTTGGTAATGAGCTGCGAGCAGGCTTACGGCAATCTGATGAACCTGTTTTGAGTTATCTGTCATCACTTGTCGCACGGGAATTAAGCTCCCTGCAAGCCACTGATATTTTCACATTTCTATGTGTTATCTGCTACATAGGCTAAAGTCATGTTGTGTTCATGTTACATGTTCATGACCTGATCTTCATATTGGAAGGTGGATGTAGTCCCTGGTGAGAAGCCAATGACTGCAGTTCAAGACTGCGTTTCATCATTTGTAAGACGAAAAACCAGTCAGAAAATATTGTGCTGCTTGTCTGTGGCGACAAAAACAGATATTGTTAACCAAAGCATGATCTTTTCCAAGGGTTACCGATGGGTACCTATGTGTTTAAATGTTTAATATCTAATAAATTCATCACCAAATGATCAGCAGAATATGAATAACAGTTCTGACATCATATGACTATTTGCATTGTGTTGCACAGATATATGCTTAAGTTAGCATGCTAACCTGCTAACCCCAACCGGTCACAGTCTGAAGCCTCTGTGTTAGTGGTGCCAACAGCAACATTGTAAACACCAATTTCCAGACTGCTTGCTGCTAAATAGCATATGCCAGCTACAGTTAGCAGCAGTTAGCGATTAGCTTAACTATATGCTCCTCCCCTTTTACGTACGTATTGTACTCCAGTCAACGGCCTTCCTGTCCATGCATTATCAGTTAACAAAAGTATTTTTGCAGGGAAAAAATATATACATCAACACCATCAAAGGAGAAGAAAGAGAGTAAATCTGGAGAACATGAGTAGTAAGGAGTGACAACACCCATCTCGCAGGAGAATCACAAACCAATGTATACTGAATGAATTATTCATTGATAATAATATAATGTAAGTGCAAAGGGCTTTTGTGGACAGAAGAAAAGTTGGGTCATAGGGCAGCCAATTGATGATCAAACATGCCCAGAGGTGGGTAGTACAGGTGGGGACTGACAGGTATCTCTATGATTGGAATGTCTTCTAGATTCCCATTAGAGAGTCCCTGTCACTTTGGAGCGTGACCCTAAACAGGCAGCCTTGCAGACCCCCAAGGAGTTAGCCCGACCTGGCTCTAGCTCTGATTGAAACCATGTTGGATTTGACAGGGGTTAAAACAGAATCATCATTACCAATCTCGTGTCTGTCCTTTGAATGTGGGCTACAACCAGCAGCTTGGCTTTGCACAAAAACAACACACAGTTGTTATCATCAACATTGCTGAACATTATTTTTTAAACAGGAGAGACATGAAATGTCAAATATTGAGGTGGTAGACGAATCGTGTGCCTTCAGGCTTGCTGTTTCCTCCTGTTACGATGTGTCAGCTAAACTATGCTAACCAGCAGTTGTCATTATATTTAATGGACATCTCACGTGGAATGCAACTGGCTCACGGCAACGTTAGCTTGTCACTTAGCGAGGCACAGCAAATGAACTGAATGTCAGTTCTGACTAATCTATAATGCTGTGCTGCTCTTTTGTTTGTTTCCTTTACCAATTTTGGCGGCGAGGGAAAACAAAGGAGCCTCTCAGTGCGTCCTCGCTGTTCAATCTTGATTAAAATTTCCCTTCCTTTGACTGACAAGTGGCCTTGGCTTTGTTTTAAAGGCTGTTAGTCACGAAAATGTGCAGAAACTGGGCAAACACAACTGAATTACTCTAACTATGTGAAATCTGTTTTGTCAAGGTCTGTAAATGCTGAGAGGCAGTCCGTCAACACAGTATGAATTATTTACTTCTACTTCACAGAGGCAAAACAACATCATCTCGTAATGGTGTACTGTATGCATATATGTTAGTACCACTCAATAACCTCTTCTTGCCTTTTTTCCCCCCCATGGCATAGATTTTCTTCCACACCGAGATAAAAAATGTATCCTCTGTCACACCTCAACTGTTCTCCTCCTCTGCACTTAAAAAAATACTTTTTTTTTCTTTTTGCTAAAACAGAGTCCAAGCTCTTAATCCTTTATTGGCAAAGTGTCTTATTGGCACTACTTTATTGCTCAGCTGGTCCTGTAGGGGAGCCCTGTGAAGGGTTAGTATATTCCCATCACTGTCAGTTTAGTCCAGGTGAATGCCGCAAGGTTTGCCTATTTTATTACTGTTAGTGTCAACATTTGCGTCCATACATTTCAAGACTCTACTCAAACAGACACTGAGTGAAGGTGCCAACAAGCAGAGCCAACAAATAAGACACTGATGGTTTTAGTTCCAAGGACCACTTGAGGGCCACTTAATATCATTGAGTGGTCCGTCTTGCTTTTAGGTTGTCGAAAAGTTCTAGTTAGAAATTAGACTATTTTCCATTAAGTCTTTGAACGCGGAGAACGAAACAAATCACAGTGGTTCAACTGGTGTCAAATGAAAGGGCAGAGAGAGACAAAGAAACAAAGCACTGGTTGAAAAGGAATAAAGAAAATCATAAGTCATTTGCAGAGCGAAGCTTAGCATCAGCATGTGTGAAAATTTAATTACGAACACGGTCCTGTTACGTAAGTGCACAACAATGCCTTTAACGAGCTAGAATTAACAAACTTCTTTTAAAAAGTTTGAGCCAGATAAAGACGGTTGGTCCTGGGCGAGCACTTCTACAATGTCTGTTCAACATTTTACACACTGACAAATCAAGCATTAAACCTAATCAATCAAACCACTGAGCAGACTGCAGAGAGCCCGAAGAAAAATGGGTTCCTGAAATACCGAAGCCCCGATGTCACAGTTGTGGTCCAATAATGATCTTCTGGAGTCCCTCAAGCTTAAAAATTAAGTAGTACCGTCTCAGAAAAAAACTGGGGTATTGAGTTATTTTATTTTTTTTGCTGGAGAACTACATTTTTGTGAGTTAAAAAAATATATATATATACATAGCATATATGCATAGCAAATCAGTCACCAAAGATTGAAATTGCTAATTCCCTAATGTGCTTTCTTTAAAGTCACATGGAGATTAAAGTATAAACCAAACATCATTCCCTACCTTGTATGTCAGAAACATCACACCTCAACAGGTCATGTCTATGCACCACAATAGACTAAACTGTGGAGCAAACACTCTTGACACTGGGTATCTGGGCACACATCCCTCTGCCATCAGCACAGAGGCTTCAGGACCGAGGACAGCTCCATTCATGCTCTATATACCATATGTTAGCTTACAGGCTAAGCCTGCCTTTGCACAAACAGACATCTGTTTGTAACACTGACATTAATGGGGTTATTTTTCTGTTCAACAGTGACAAAGATCTAACTTACCCCCCCTCCCCACATACCTGCAACCTGTTGACATGCCGTTTGTGAGGCATCTCCATAAACCTTCAGGAGGGCTGTCAGCCTGACACGCGACTCTGCGGAGACAATATATCATTGCCATTTAATGGTCACAGAGAGAACAAACACATTTGTTCAAGACCAATCCCAGACATCATTTCACTTCTTTGTTTTTTTCTTTCCCGTATCATGTCCGAGAGCACCACTAAGCCGATGGCCTGCCCCATTTCGCTGACAAATAACCCCGCATGAAGTCAACATCTGCAAAACACAGAGTTAGACTGGCTGCGTCTGAAAATGTCAGGGATAGGTCAGAATCGAACCTGGATAGATTGTGCTTTTTTGTTTTTTGTTGACAGCTACCTGGCAAAATTGAACTGTCAGCGGTTAAATGTTGCTCGTTCTGTTCCATGGCTTCATCATAAAAGCAAGAGTTTTACAAGTTCACGCGACCTATCACGGACAGGTTTCCGATGCACCGCTTGAAAATCAATTTTCTCAGAAACACACATTCCCAGTTAAATTTCTTGTTTCTAAGGATGTACATTCTCAAATATTTTGTCAAAGAAACGTCACACTTCTCTCAGTTTTGGCAACATCATGTTCTGTCAAACACATCAGTGCAAAACTATCCTGTTCCTCCCTCAGACCGTCTTTGTGTCCCATCCTCTGACTGATGAATGGGAGGGGCAGTAAGGTAATTATGCTCCCGGTGAGACATAATAGATACAAGCATCGAGTATGATTTGATGTACTTGGCCTCCATCTCTTGTCCCCATTCACCTAGGTGAAAATTAATGAAGTCGAATAGAAGCACTGCATCAAATTAGCTTTTTTTTTTTTTTTTTTTTTCTTAGAAGTTATAGCATCCGGGGCACCTTCGATTAATATTAAAAAAGGCTCTGGACCATGCAGTTTCAATTACCAAAGAGTATCAAAACACTGAAAAGGCCTCAAATTGATTTTCCTTCATAGAGCCCCCTGACTCAGAAATAAAATAGAGGTGGAGACCTTCAAAGACACATGACTGTGAGATTGGTTTTGGTGTTTTGTTTAGTCATTTGTCTATTTTTGTTGTTAAGCTTAAAGTTGAATTAGTTTTTTTTTTTTTTTTTAAAAACAGCCAAAATAGGGACCTGCATATTTTCTGTAACAAGCTTTGAAGTAAGAAAATATCTGATAAAAAAAAAAAAAAAAAAAAAAAAAAAAAAACAGTTGAATTCAGCAGTGACACCAGATTAATTATATATATGAGTGGCTGCCGACCTGATGATCCAGATCCAACAAAAGGTCACAAGATAATTATAAAAGGTCACAAAAGATGAAGGAAAATCGTATTTATCCCATATGAAATCATGATTATTATTTCAAAATGTCTTTGGCAATGTTGGCATTTGATTTGGTAAATGACTGGATAATTGCATCTTTATGATTCATAAAAATAATCACATTAATTAGTGCTACTTATTCATTAGTCGATGAGAAACTCCTGATCTTATCTAATAGAGGCGCTAATGATTAGTTAATGATTATTGACTTGATAAGTACTCATGAAGTAATTACTCAGTAATCATTTGATGATGATGATCAAGTAATGAGAGACTAATTAGCAACTACTTAGGAACTCAGTAAGGAATGAGTCATCACTAGTTTTGATAAAAGAGAATTCATCAGGAACCAAGAATGAAGAAAGAGGTCAGTGTTATCAATTGACAGATATTCATGAATTAATCATTACCTGATGATATATGAATATAGGATGCCCAGGTTTGTTCTGCAGTAACTCATCACTATCTGTTATACCTATTAGACTCTATTTGTGAAGTACTTGTTAACTATTCATAAATTGTTCTTGATTCCTCATTTGTTTCTTAACGAACCATTAGATACAAAAAATACGTATTAACTACTTAGTGAGATTAAATTAACAAGTAGACTTGCGGCCTGATGTAATCTAATACAACAGTTGTCTCATAGTTTCATGATGTCAATAATGTTCTGTTCTTGTTGACGGAGATGTTCATCTGATTGTATGTTTTAGTAGTGAGGTCATAGTTAGAGACCTTGTTCTTCACTCTAGTTAAGTGTTTCTATTACTTTATATAATGTAAATGTGTATGACTGTAAATCAGAACCACCTCTGATTATAGTGTCGCCCAATGCAACACCACCTTTAACAATCACATTTTACATTTTACGACAATGTTGCCTAAAAACATTATGGGCTTTATAAAGATGGAGGATACGGCAGGGCTGTTGAATTAGATTGCTACACATGTACGCAATAAAATGGCCACTGAGTGTGTGCAACCAATGGTGAGGGATGATAATCTTGTAGGATTACTGACATTCACACACAAACACACACCACATACACACATATGAAAGTACAACTGTTCAACTTGTTTTAATGTTTTGTTTCTTGATGTCTTCCAACTTGCTTTTAATGTATTTTAAATGCAATTTGTATTCCCCTGTAAAGCACTTTGAGTTGCCTTGTGTCTGAATTGTACTGTATACATAAACTTGCCTTGTCTATGCTAATTACAACCATAACTGTTATAATAACAATGTCAGCTTTTCAGGAAATCATAATCCATAATGATAATAATCTTGATTTGAGTACCATGCATTTATTGATGTCCAAATGGTCCAGAGTTTCCCATTGCAGACATCCTGCATATGGGGTTACACATTAAAATGACCAAAATTAGACTTTTTTTTTAACCACTGAAATCTTTGTATATCAAATTTAGGAGGACATGACCTAAAGGTCTTTTCCTGTTACTCTAAATCTGCTGAATGAAAGAACCAATTATGTTTGTCTGTTTGAGGCCTTTGTGCCGTCGAGTAACAGTGTTTGCTTGTACAGAAATGAATTTCATTCAGCCACTTAGTGAAGAGCAAATCCTGGCTGAGCATCCCTTTATTTAATACAGCTAACCTCTGATGTGCATGTCAAAACTGGTGCATCATGCTACCACGCACTCATGCCCATACGCAGCACGCTCACACACACACACACACACACACACACACACACACACACACACAAACAGACAGACACACATTAGACACAGAGTCAGTGACTCGCCATAAGGTGGAGCGCAGATAATAGATTTAGGCAACTGTAAGCAGATTTGGGCGTGCGCCTTACTTAAAGGCAGATCATTCGGTGGCTGTAAACAGGCTTTGGAGAAATCAAACCGTTAAATAGAAAATACATTTATTAATTCAATCCGCTTAGTTCAGGTTCAGCTCCTTTCCCTCAAATTAAGTTTGCTGGATTTCACAGGATATTAGCGGGCGAGAAGAAAAGAGGGGCATCTGGATGGCTGCCGTGTCGTTGCAGTCACGTAGGTGCCTCGGTGTCGCTTTAACCTCGGCTGAGACATCCCTCAGCCTGGAAAACAGCGGCGACGACATAAAGCAAATAAAGCAAACTGTGGTAGGAAGATTGAATTTTCAACAGCTGAGTAAATAGCCTGTATTTATTGGATGTAGCAGGCAATACTGGAGAAAAGCTAGGGGATGTTTTTCCATCACTCTGTGATATAATATACACCATAAAGATCATGAGCCGACGGCTATTTACATGATGAATGCTAAATCCTACATGAAAATGAATAAGATATACAGACACTGTCAATCTCCAGTTGGTGTTGAATATGTAGATGTCTGGTTTGCTTCTAATAACTACAGAGCCTAATTTGTGTCAGCTATCTGTGCTTGTCAAAGATAGTGGACCCACAAATCCTTTAAGCAACATCACCAACACAGGTTGCATCAGTTTCTAAAGCCGCAGCGAGACACAACGATGAAAAATGAATAGGAGGACCTTGAGCTGAGATTATGTCAACAGCGGTTCCAAGTAAACAAAAAAAAAAGGCAGGTGTTGAGCACCTCTATGTCCAGTCGGAGCACATATCAACACGGGAACCAACCTTGACGCAACACCACAGTCTCCATTGAGTGAACGCCCGTCCGTTGAGTCTTCTTTTCCATCACTCTCCCTCTTCGCTCTCTCTCCCTCTTCCATCACCGGGGTTTCTTTTTCTTTTGCAGTGTAGAGTTTCAAGTTATTCCAGTTGTTCCACCGTCGCCTGGGGATAGCAACCGGGCCAATCAACGCCTCTTCCCGTCTCAGTCATGCCAGTGACACACGCACTTCTTTTGTGTCGTAATTCGACCTCGTGCTAGGTGCCGGTCCGAACAGCAAAGCCAAATTGAGGGTTTATAGGGAAAACATATGTATGTGCAGGTGGTGCCATTTTTTCCCACTGCCATTAACCTGGAAGTATTGACCTCACAACGATAAGCTTAAGGCGAAAAGTTGTTTAGTAACATGAAAACATACACACAATTCAGACTAAAACTTTTCAACTTTTTAAAGACCATTTTGGTGTCTGGAACGGAGAGGCTGGTGGCCATTAGGGGCACTTAGACTCATGACATCAGTATTGGTTGAATCCTGGCTAAGGTCCTGCTTCATTAAAAAAAGATGGATGCGCATTGAAAAGCATTACCTGGACTCACAGCAGGTTAAAATCAAATTATGCATCCCCCCCCTTTACAGAAAAGTGCTGCCACACACACACACACACACACACAGTCATGGCTATTTGCAGGGGGGAAGCGAGGACGTGGAAGTGGATATGACGTCAGCGTTCCTTTCAATGAAAGCTGCTCATTGGCAAATGAGGTAACAGGAGTTCAACTTCCTGAGCATAAAATTACCCAGATCTTCTCCTTACTTGAATGGCTATAAAATGAGTTAATGGTGTGACTCTTCCACTCTTTTCAAATGCAGTCAGACCAAATGGATCCAGTACTGGTTGTGAAAAGAGTCATTTTGTCCGGGTTGCGAGGCTTAAAAATACCTACCCACTGTTTTACTGCCGTTTCTTTCACAGTGTAAGTTTAAACTTAGAAAGTTATCTACAAGGGGCCAAGAGCGTGTGAACATTTTTTGCAGCTCCTCCTGAAAGTTTCAGCGCAGATCTGTGCTTGCTGTCAGTGTGAGGAGGTCAAGCCTCGAGGCTGAGCGAAACAGCTGAGGGCCTCATGAAACATGGACGACACCTCCCCCGCGCCTCGCCATTTCTCTTTGGCCATCTTGCTTGCGCCCCTTTTTTCTGCCCAGTACTCCTGTTCTCTGACCTCCGTCTCAGCTCACAAAACCTGTTTTAAACCCCCACTTCCTTGAGCTAGTGCGACACCGGAAAGATGACTTTGCTCTCCGTTTGTTAATTCCTGTGCAACCGATACGATCTCCCCTCGGCGTGAGATTGAAATTGAAACCCCCCCCCGAAAAATTATTTATGTTGCTGAGTCTGCCAAATCATCCTCACAAAAATAATACGTTACTTGAGCATCAGTACAGTTAATCTATGGAATGTGTGGCTGCCATATTGATCAGGACTACAGCAACCACTCATAAACATTACTTGAATGAGCCGGTGTATCAACACATGATCAGCCCGCTGCACCTGCTCATGACCGGTGATCTTTCTACTCAGAAAAGAAAAGAGCAATGTCCTGAATCGGATGACGGAAATGCTCCTGTAAGGTCAGTGTTGTGTGTGCAGGAGTTTTTTTTCTTTTCAACATTTCTCGCTTTCCACTTGACAGAACATCCGTTGATGACGTTCTGTTCTCTGTCTGTCCTCGACCTTGTGTATTGTTACCCTGAACAAACAGAATATTACAGAGATGCCCACAACTACAAACATGCTTCAGCCCCTTACCCTGTCGTGTTTACGCCTGCCAGTGTCATATCAGCGACCACTGTCCTCCCCTCGTGCTTCAAAGCATTCAGGCATCTGTTTTTTAGCAAAACTTTGTGCCAATGAAGTGTTGTGTTTGTGCGTTTTGGATCATTTGGATGGAGTGATCTCACTCCAAGCAATGCTTCCCCCCTATTCTGTCGAACCTGTAAAAGTTCGAGAGGAGAGGGGATGAAGGGAAGCGTGAGGAATCAAAAGGACTGAGAGATAAGGCCCGAAAAAATAATGAGGGGAGGTTATGTGCATTGTTAGCTATAATCAAAGAGGCCAATGGATGCTAAGGGAACGTGGGATTACAAACCGGAGCAGAGTGTGCTGCTCTCCAGCTCTGTCCATTCCAAAAACCTTTTTTTTTCATTTTCCTCCCTTGAAATAAAAGCTTCAAAATCATGTTGATGGTACAGTTTCTTGCAACAGGGTGAATGGTGTCTCTGTCTTAGCCTCTCTGCCCTTCTATCGCTTGTTTCTGCACTCTGCACTGCACTGTAACTTCGGTGAGAGGGTAGGATCACAATGCAGCGCACATGTTCATTTTAACACACAAGCTTTCAACACACAGACCTGGGATTTGGAATTACAACAGTGGTGTTACGCTCAGAAACTGTAGGGGGCGCCAAATCGCACAAAATCTCTAATTTTTTACATAATGCTGCTTTATGTTATGCTTTTTTTTTCACCATGCCAAAACAGAACAAAACAGAAAGAGAGAGAGAGAAAACTACACATTGTATTATGTCGCAACTTTTTGTTTCTTTAGGCTCAATTATTTTTCTTTATGTTGTGGTTAGGTTTAGGAAAAGATCAACTTTTGGCTTAAAATACTTTACCTTTCACAGTTTTGGTTGCCGCAAACATGGCTGGGGGTCTCCTTAAAGATATCCGATGGTTAAACACTTACAAATGTTGAAACACAGTCTAGAAATGTGGTCAACGTGCCGACCAGCACATCTGGAGCTGTTTGGGGTTCAATATCTTGCCCAACGACAGTTCGGCACGCAGACCAGGGGAATCGAACCAGCAGCCTTCTGATAAGAAGACGCTGGCTGCCCTTCAAGGAACAGATGTAATGACCTAAACATGAACTGTCTCCTCCTCGGTTGAGTTTTAACGTTAGCTAGCTCAGTTATCCAGCTCCCATCCACGAGTAGAGGCACCCTTCCTTCTGTGCAGTGGTACAGCTGGCGGGTGATAATAGATCCTACTCGAAACTGCTCGCAAGGCCTGTGGATTACCTTGAGTAACCGGGTCATGTTTTCTGCAGAGAGACATTGCTCGAAATAAATAAATAAAATAAAAATGTTCTTGCTTCCAGCCATCCTGTTCTGTTGTATTTGAGAAAAGGCACCTCTCCCTAAGAAAAAAAAAAACCCACTTATTTTGAGATGAACTGTTCCTTTAAAATGTGGCAGCTGGGTGAGACGTGCAACCTTAAATGGTGGATCTGCTGGCGGTCTAAACAAAGTAATAAATCATTTATTATGAAAACCACCAGTTCTGAGATAGAGCGCAGCAGTTTTGGATCCTGGCAGGAAGTCAGTGTCTTTATCAGGGATCAGTCAGACGCTGCTTGAAAAGAAAGGTGCTTGAACCTCGAGCCCCGTGATATAATCTGATGAAGATTCGATCCTGAAAGTGTTCCAGTGTCCTGAGCCTTTGTAGCTGACAGTATCCAAAGTGGCATTAGAGACACTGATATCTCTTTTTTTTTCCCCAATCCGTTTGATCTATTTAAAAACCAATTAAATCTAAATAGCGATGGCAATAGGAAAAATAAAAACATTATTCCTCACAGACCGAACCCTGAGTGCCCTCCTATTAGAAATAAAACTGTTTCATCTGCGGCGCCTTAATTGGGACGCAGGCTTGCGTTTGAGAATATTAATAGCTTTTATTTCGTTCCTGTAAATCTTCTTAAAATATATCAACTCCTTCCAATTAAGTTATCAAAGTCAAATGGAAAGACCTGCTCATTTAAAATAGAAAAGTTTGTTGGGGGGGGTGCAGAAACAATATCAGCCTTAAACGATGAGCGCGCTCGTATATTGATCGTTCGGTTAATAACATTCACATTGATGAAATCCCCGGTCCAAGACAAAGCTGTTTGAAAATGAACATTAGCGTGTCTCAAACGCCGCACGCCGGTGTAACCTTTTCAGACTGGCTTACAGCGATTTAGAACTCAATTAGCGGCAAGCATGTGTTACTTTATTACGGAAATTACAGCTTCGTTATCATTCAGAATGCTTTTTACTTCCTCGCCGTCTACCTGGGTGTTCAGGAGTTATTTCGATACCATAACCGACATAACGACGTGAATCAACAAGCACAACAAAACGGGCCCGCTTGACGGAAGCAGGTGTTGTGGGCCGACCTGCTAAACGCACTCCGGTGGGTCCCAGGTACCCTGGAGGAGCAGATTAAAGCCCCTTCTCAATGCACAAAACAGTGCCGGGGGTGCTAATGTCCTCCCTCGGCAGCCCACCACTTCATTAGCACGACGGGTCCTGTGCGGTGTGTGCAGCCTCATTTGCATGTATTTAGATTGCCACACATACAGTGCAGCTCTCCTCTGAATTGGCAGGCCGTTTAGGAGGAAGTCCCAGCTCTGCTCGTGTAGTTGGAGGAGACCTAAAGCACAGCATTTATAGCTGTGGACTGTAACGCTGTGCAGCAGCCTGTAGGTCGTCCTCTCAGGTCGGCATTTATATAATACAGACGGGAGAGGAGAAGGAGGCTCTTTGGTGCTGAATGCAAATGATCTGCTGAGCAAAGCTTGATGGGGAAGTGCACAAATAAATGTATAAATGCGCTAACTTTTATATGTTAATGTCAAACCGAGGTGAAATGTTTGGGAACGCATTTGTTTCATGTTGTCTGGGTTGGATATTTAGGGACAGGGGTTGACAATCACTTAAAAACAATATGTTTATGTAAGTTTGCTAGTAGTATACTTATTTTAAACTAAAAATAAGAGATGCCTCAGTTGCCTTTTTTTGTACTTATCAGAGATGTCGGACTCTCCAGTACTAGTGCAAGCCACGTGCCCCTGTAAAATACTCTACCAAATGTAAACTTGGTGTACAAGTACTCAAACTGACTACTTTTACACCTTGGCATACTAGAAGTTCACTTTCATATCCGAACTACTCTAACATAACCAGCAAAGTAACAGTAACAAAGATTACACACACGTTTACTTGTGGTATACTTACATAATAAAAAGTGAGCTATATAACCAGTACTTAGGTTCACTTATAGTTTATTTCCCAATATAGTTACAGTACAAAATAAAACTCAAGAGTACTCAAAGTTTACTAATCTTACGCTAAAAGTATACTAACAAGTATACTTTCATAGTCTTTAAAGTGGATACATTTGGTCCCAATAAGTATTGAAGTATTCACTTCCAATAATACTACCAATGCACTGAAATTGGTGAACTTAAAAATAAAGTGGACTTGGGATATACACACAAGTGAACTTGTAGTACGTGTTCTTCTTATTGTTTTTTTTTAATAATGATGTTATTCTAATACCTGTTCAATCTGTCAGCAATATTCACTATAAGTATTTCACCCAGGATGGTTGAAGTACAAGGTAAAACTTAGTACACACTTAAACTAGTGCACTCAAAGTTTTCTAACCTTACACTTTAAGTATAATAAAAAGTATACTTTTATAAACTTAAAGTGGACACATTTTGTCCCAGTAAGTATACACTTCCAAGTATACTTCTCTTACAATGATGATGGTGTACCATTTTATTGTATTGAAGTTTACTACACTTTTAAGCAAACAGTTGAGTATTATGGTAAACTTTCAACTAAAAAGTGGGCTAGATGTCTAGAACCAGTACCTATAAATTAACTTATAGTGTAATTCACAGTATAGCTGCTGGACAAAATTAAAACATAAATTAGTTGCGTACTCAACGGTGACCAATCATGCACTTCAAACTTCAACTTAAGTATACTTTTGTTAGCGCAAAGTGAGAACATTTTGTTTGTATTGACTACAATATGTTTTGGCTACTTTAAGCTCATTGTTTTGGTTTTACAGCTGGCAAAAATTTGCATCAGCTGAACGGTACCAGCTCAGCACTGACCAGGTGACAGACAGCTGGCATCTAGCTGGTGAACATCACGTAGCAATTACCTGCCAAAGACCGAGACCTTTTTTTTTTTTTTTTTTTTTTTTAGGAGACTTTTGTTTTACAAGCTAGAATTTTGATAAATATCTAAAAAAGAAAAAAGAAAAAAAAAAAGTTCATCAATAGCCAGAAGCTTGACTCAAAATTCATTTCTAACGCTGCTTAGTCCCTGCTGGCTGTGTAAATAGACTCTGCTTCAAACAAATTTCATAATTCAACATTGGGCAGAGAAGTTAATTAAAACTAAATGTTTCATTTAAAATTTCTTAATTAGTATTTCATACTATGAAAACTATTTATTTTATAATTCCTGTATGTAAATCCAAAAGAACAGTTTATTATAGTCTAGGTATAATTAATAGGGGTGTAAAGATTCACCAATATGAATCAGTAACCATTTTTAACATTAAAGATGCGACTACATCAATACGTGGACCCCTGTATCAAATTAAATTTACCATTAACCACGCGATAGCCCAATTCTAAAGTTATCTATCAGTTGACAGAAGCTTTGTGGCTAATTCTGCAGAGTGTCTCTCAACTCTTGTAAAAGGTTAAAGGTCAATGCGAGATTCTCGCAAGAGTAGCGTTAATGTATCCGAGGGAAAAACCACAACAACAACAAAAACAACAACCACAACAACTTGTCCGACAACTCTGACACAGTTTACAATGCACCAGCTAATCTGAAATCAAAAGTCAAAAGTCTGGCCATATGTAAGTTCTGTAGAACAGCTATTAAGTACAGCGGTAGCACGACAAATCTGAAAATTCACCTGGTGAGATGGCATGGAGAATACTACGCAGGTAATTAGGAGTCTGTGGATGCTAATGTTAGTATCATTACAGTTAGCACAAGCAAGAACACACAACAAGACAACAACATGGCTATTAAAGACTTTTTCCATCCACAACTTAGCCACAACTTGGCAAGGTCCAATGTAATCACAGCAGATATATCCCATTTTATTGCGAAGAACTTAAAACCTTGGTTGAGAGTGATGGCTTTCAAGAAATGGTGAGGTAAGTGAATCGTTCCGTATTTAAAATGTATCGTCCCTGAATCGTATCGTAGCCCACGTATTTAGATGCGTATTGAATCATCTTACGAGGGAGAGATGCACAACCCTAATAATTAAGCTTGTAACACTGTTTTTTTTTTTTTTTGTTTATCTCATTTGTGTTCCCCTTCTTTTCTCCTCCGCGGCGAAATGAAAAGCCGTATCAGGTTATCCCGACTAAGCACAGATGCAGGTGAGGGAAGGGGTTAGCCATCCAGATAGCACACCTAATTAAAACTCATTCACTTGTTCTATCATCTGCATCACAGATGACAAGTGATCAGAGGATCTCGCTCGCAATTATCATACGGCTTTGAGTTGTTTTCCTGCTCTGCCGTCTCATCTCGCCTCGTACCCCCGCGTCGCCATTTGGGTTCTGCTCTTAATTGGCCTTTCATGGTTTCTGACATGTCTCTCCGGAGTTTGTTTTTTTTTTTTCCCCGCTCGTTTCCACTTCGACCCGGAGAAGTTCACATTGTTGATCTTCTGTAAACCTGTCAGGTTTTTTTTTTTTTTCCAACTCTAGCTCCGTCTCCGTGTCTGTCTTTTTCACCTTTATTCCACTCAACTTCTCAGCCTCCATCCCCCCGGTTGGATATTTGTCTCTTCCCATCTTTGTTATTCTGCCTCCGCCATTTCAATTTTCACCCAACCTCATCCGTCTGTTTCCCTCACTTTTTTTTCCGGATAGCGCTGGAAGGCTTTACCAAAACAGCAATCTGTCAGGGCCATAGGTTACATTTTGCCATCTGCTGTAAGATTAAATTAGGGGAGGTTGTGTATCTCTCATTGTTTGGGCTGCCTCTGCCCTCTGCGATATTTCCTTTTGCATCAGGCCTGACACGCCGAGAGAGAGAAAGAGATGGAGGGAGATGACCTGGATGGCAACCAAAGTTGAGATGAGCTTTTGTGCTCTGTGTGGGTCTGGTAGTGAGATTAGTTGGCATCTCGATGTGCCATTTTTTTTTTGTTTTGGTGCACCGCATCAGCGGTGCACTGGCGCAAATACAAACACACACCTCGGCATTGCCCTATTCCTACCTCATTTTGTTCCCAATATGAGTCCTTGGACAGTTCGTACAGTAGTTGCGTTGAGTGCCAGAGGAGTGTGAGGTATGTT
This sequence comes from Acanthopagrus latus, assembly GCF_904848185.1. NCBI lineage: Eukaryota > Metazoa > Chordata > Actinopteri > Spariformes > Sparidae > Acanthopagrus > Acanthopagrus latus. Next base: position 9,110,981 of record NC_051048.1, read on the forward strand.
ATTGGGTGTCCTCAGATGGTGGATTTGGCACAGTAAAGGTTTCAGGGAGAATCTGCAGTCTGAAGCTCTATATATACCTCTCCAACACCCCCCCCCCCCCCTTCAGACAGACAGACAGACACAGAGAGAGGGAGAGGGAGATACTTGAATGCCCCAGGGCTATGTCTGAGAGCAGGGCAGACCCGGTGCTCACGCAGACATACTTATTCCATACGAGCCCTCCTGACATGAGCAGCTTATGCAATGTGACACAAAAAAAAAACACATCGCGGATGACGAGAATTCGCTAACAAGTGCCAGAAATCCCCCCACCCCAAAAAAAACATCAGAGTCTTTTTTTTTTCTCAAACGGCGAACTGCAAATGATGGTAAAAGACACTTGAACACCGTGACTTTGACCTCTGATTCTGCATCGCGTGACACAAAACACATTCAGTTAGCGAATAATTCAATTACCGCTCCGATTAAAGTCTTTTCTTAAGAAGCTGCATGATGCCGTGTGCACACAGCTGACCTTAATAGTGCCCTGTGGAGTCTTCTTGTAACAAAGTTTGCGTCTTATATTCAGCGTTAGTCACACTGTGTTTGTCCTTGATGCTTCACATTTAGAATTTTCTTCCCCGCAGCACATTTGAAAAGCTGTCTTTTCGATGTGCATTTTGTCGCCCTGTGTGCTTGAAGGAGAAATCAAAACAATGACCGATATGCACCTTGAAGGGCTCGCTAAAAGAGGCGACATGCAAGAATACCACTTGAAGATAAATATATCTATAAAAAATGTAATTAGGCTCTATTGACAGAATGTAAATAAAAGGCGACTTTGTTGTTATGATGTCTCTGTATTGTGTTGCAGACATATCTGCTAAAGTTAGCATGCTATCCAGCTAGCCCCAGTCCAAAGCTCCTGTGCTAGCTGTGTAAACACTAACACCCCCCTAGTCACCAAGCTCCCAAAGTTGCCTGCTAACTGCGCTAACTAGCAAATGACAGCCACAGTTAGCAGTGGTCAGCGGTTCCTTTGGAGATATGCTCCTCCCCCATTTGATTTTTGAGCATAAATTTGACAGGTGGGTCAATTGTTACATTTTGCACCTTTAAAGTGGACCAGCTCTTTTGATTTGAAATACAGACCCTCTATCTGACACCCCTCACCAGGCCAGGCCTACAAAATGTTTTATAGAATCATATATTTCCCTAAAAGCATGATATTCAATATTTGAAAAATGTGCTGTTGACAAGCTTTGGGCAAAAGTACTGCTGTGATGTCTCCTCAGTAATTTTGTCACAAAGCTTTGTCACAGGTTCTTTGTCATGTAGTTGTGCGGAGTGCCCTTTTAAGTGACCTCCCTTCCGCCCTGTTGTAGAGCATTTACAGTGTTGTGAAGAAGCATGCTAACTACATGCCAAAAGTTTAACTTTTCAACTTGTCCAATTCACATGATTGACTTTGAGCTAGTGGGCAGACCGACCTTGAGGGTGGAACGACGGGCCATTTTCAAGACAATGTCATAATGATACAACTGGCATGCCCCCCCCACACCCGTCTGATCTCACAGCCTCCTCTCATTTCAGCAGATGTGTAATGTGCTTCACCTGCTAAATGACGTGGAAACGGGCCTTTGTGAAATGGACTGGCCAAATGGAGCTTGGACCTCTCCCTGTCTGTCCAGACAATTAGGGAACAGATTAGCCCCAACCGCAGAGAACAATACAGTATCTGCTAATAGACCAACATCTCAGCGGCACATAATGATGATGGTAAAGACACGTGGACGGTGAGATGAGATGCATTTACGTAGGAAACACGTACATGCACGCAGTATATCTTAATTCATATCAGAGACAATAAAAAAGTTAGAAAGTCTTCGAGAGCCGGGATCTGTCCTTGGACGAGCACATAATGCAGCATGGAGAAAAATACATTCCAAGCAGCTAAACTGTCTGAAGTTAGCTGAAATGATTTTCTAAGAACAGTTTTTTTTTTTTCCGCGAATGAGGAGACACAGTTGCTGGGCTACGACTGTAGAGGTGGACTGGGAGAGCGAGGCAGTAAAACCAGAAACACACACACACACACACACACGGATCCACATGGCCCTGCCGACCCTTCCAGCAACATCTGGACAGCGGTAATAACACGGTGCAAAATGCCATCCCAGAGAAACTGCATATTAACACCCAACTAGTGGCATGCTAATGGCAGTTATCACAGGCACTCTTCTTCAGCTGTCCCTTTAAACCAATGGGAAGCGAGAGATAAAGTGAGACTGTGAGGAAGAACAAAATGTATTCAATGAGATATACCAAGGGACACATACCACTGTAGTGAGGCCATTTTTTTTATTTGAACTTGAATGGATTAGTCTTTTTTTGAGAAGTGCTGTAAATATAGTAGCTACTGTTGCCATTTTCCCTGTTACTGAGACTGTGTTGATGTATTCTGCATTAGCTTGCCATTGTAGGGCGTAGGGAAAATTGGTTTTACAGGTCCACAGATTTCACAGTAGGTAGGTGATAATTACCAAGTTACATATCTTAAAATGCATTTGAAAGTACCCCCAAGGACTGCAGTAATTACCTCAAAATCTAGCGACTATTATCCAATAATGATTATAATTACAGGCGTTGGCTACTTTTCCAGTGGGCTGCTAAATACAGGAAATGTCCAACTGGTTTCCAGTTCCAGTAAAACGTATGCTGGTCAGTCATTTTGAGTACATTTTATTTATCCATTTGCATTTTCACCAATTTCTGCAGATGTCTTTTTTTTCCAATTTGTATCATCAGCCACTCCATAATCAAAAACCAGATGACCAATATCCTATTGAAAGATATATAGAACAATTATATTAAGTAATATTAATCCATATCTGTGTGTGTGCGACCAACACACACTTCAGTTTAGTGGGCTGATGAGGGGAAGATAGACAGAGACTAGTAGGAAATATAAATGGCAGAATTGTCATCAGTTCAGTGGAAACCAGTCTGTTTCAAGGGAATGTATTAAGGAAAACATCAGCGATGTATTTACTGCTTGTCTTAACAAAAGTAGAGGATTGTTATTAAATATCATCAGGGTTATTTTCAGTAAATGTTGAGGAAATGTTTGTGGTAATTTATTGGTTATTTAAAAGAAAAAAAAGTCTTACTTGGTATCTAACACCTACTAACCATGAAATTTCCAGATCCTTTATAATTGTTACCGGGCAATTGTATACATGAAGAATTTTTTATATAGTGTATATAATATTTCAACATTTCTAACATTTGATACAACACTGTGGTTGGAAATCAGGATGCAATATTGAAACGCTCGACACAACAGTGTTTCACACTTCACATAACTAATGCTGGGCGACGTATTATTCCACATTGCCTCCTTCATTGTCTTAATGTTGTGTTGTTGCCTCACTGGGCAGGAACACTTTGTTTTTGCAACGCTTCCATAGGTCAGCACACAGGCCAGTGCACAGGGAGAAAAGCTAACCGCTAAGTGCTCCCATGTGTTTTCACACATCCAGTTAGTCCACTGATTTCGTCCTGGCTTTGTGACCTGCTGACGCGGGGAGTTTGACAAAGGCCACATCCCGATGTGACAGAAGACAGAAACGAGATTACCAATATGCATTGCAATCAATATGAAAATCAAATGTTTTCATTCTTTAAAGGTAGTCTTTAGAATGTTATTTTAATGCGCATTTACTTGTGCTTCCAGAACGACTGCTTCATCACAGCTCATGAGTCAGGGCTCTGTGTGCCACTGTGCTGTACATGCTCATTACTGCTGGCCGTTGCTTGATCTTGCACCATCCACTCTGCCCGGAATTATCAGTATTCACTGCAATTAATGTACTATTCTGGTTTCATAAATTCAAAGTTTGATGTATTGAAAGTAAAATGTATAAATATTAATTGTAATATTTATATTTTAGCTTGAACTTTGCTCCATGCACATAAAAAAGGGACTGAACCCAATCCAGCAGGTCTTAAATATGTCGATATCCTTCAGACATGCAGACCTCTTCATGCCGCTGTCCTCGACCAGAAATGATCCTGTGTGTGTGTGTGTGTGTGTGTGTGTGTGTGTGTGTGTGTGTGTGTGTGTGTTTCGCTGTGCATGTTGTGAACGCCGGTGTGGGGGCGTTTCCATTTTGCACGCGCTGCTGCATGCTTTAATCTCTTGTTGGTTACAGGGAAAACAGCAGCAGGCCTCCCTATCAACATGGGGTAAATACATTGCATTCCAAAAAAAACGCGCACACACAGACGCACAACACTGCAGCTGCAAAACCCATACTGTACACGCTCATAAAGTCTGCATCTGTGTGTGATATGGTCGTATTTCACGAATGCACAAGACGGCAAAGGGCCTGGCTAGGCCTGGCTGGGCACCGGCGCTCGCTGCAATTACGGCGACCACGGTCTGCATACGGGATTGATCCCATCGAGCCGAAATGGACCCAAGCACCAAATACACTAGACGCATAGTTTAATATGAGACTAGGATATGATGAAACTGAGCTGGTGGTTCAACAGCTCCCAAGTTCAACAGAAATAAATATTGTCGCTGCCCTTCAAAAGTCCACTTATGGTATAAATGTTCTCTGATTAGCTGCCCGTATCGTTAGCATTGTATTTGTATACGATTGTCCTCTAAAGCCATGACAGCCTAAATGATACAAAAATTATCTTAAGGTTATGGTGTGATCTGCCATTTCTATAATTACAGAGTTTGTAAAAAACTTATCGTTTTAGGTTTGAACACACAGCACGTCATATCGGCCTTCAGGTGTCTCTCAATCAACACCATGGAATAAAAACGTTGAGAAGTTGCATGGGATCTAGGGCAGCCCATTATCAATGCCAACCCGTACAACATATCCAGCAGCCTGGCCGGCAGTTCAATGCCTCTGAGTGTGATGCTAGTGTGACTTCTTAAAGCGCCCTTCTAGTGCAGCAGTATAAAGAGCAAGAAAAGTGTTTGGTTCCATGGACGGTAGGTTGGGTCAGTCACTGGACTTTCCCTCTGGAGAACAGAGTTCAAGTCCAGTTTGGGACCAGGAGTTTGCTTTAAAGTTATGTCACATAAGAAAAATAATGTACATAAATGACAGAGCTTAAGTAATTCAAGTGATGTACATATGTTCCCTATGTTATGTTACATTAATCACGCAATCTATGTACCTTACTGTAAGAAAGGAGACTGGATAAAGTTATTTTAAGCCAATGTATAATCCTATCCTAAACCTTACCAAGTAGTTAAGGTGTCTAATCCTAACCAAGCAGATTTGGTGCTAAACCAAACTAACTCGTTTTGGATGAACTAAACTGTGACTATGTGACAATCATTACCAGCGTGCCACACACGTCCAAAACTGACGCTCGAGGGATAAGTACAGCATCAGATTCTAAAGCTTAAGCCTGGAGATGCAGCTATTTGCAGAGTTGGGAGGGAGGAAGTATTGTCACAGGGGTTATTTTATTCTTTGAACATTTGGGAAAACCTAAGTAAGGTTATAAGGTCCTGTTGTTGTCAGATGGATATCAATGCCAACATTTTACATATATGTTGAATCACTTTCATGATTATTCAAAAGGATTTTTTCACCCTTCCATCCACCCCAACTTGTCCCTCAGAAGTTTAGCTGTGCTGGTTAGAAAAACATCGATCTACCTAAAATTTTGTTCTCAACAGACGAGAGTTCAATTTTACAGATGAAAAAGTAAACACAAGCTGAGAATGTTTAAGCAATTTTGCAGAATTTTGCTCATTTTACAACTTGGATCTTGTCTTGGGAGGGTTCTGACCAATCTCTTTTTATTGGTAATGATACTCGTCAAAGTAATTGCTGAGATCTGGGAACACAACGCAACTGCTTACTGAACCGACTAGTTGAAAGGAAACTGTGAGAGTTCATTAGTTCATCGTAAACTTTCACTGCAGACACAGCTACTCCATAAACTCTGATGGCTTTTGTTGCTGTGCAATGGACAGTCTGATCATTGTTGTACAATTTCACCATTTGGCTTCCAATTTCCCCTTCCAAATTTGTTTGGCTAACCTTTGTTAACATATGGCTGGGTAACTGGTCTTGTTGCCTTATCAAAATTCCTTTTTGCCAATGTTGCCACATTCCCGGATCTCTACAATGAATATTATGTCTACAACATCATTGTCATCACTAACAGTGAAGGCCAAAATTATGAGAATAAAACCAGAGTTTTGATAAACCAGAAATATGTTTTCAATGTCCATGTGCATACCTCTTTGTATATTGCAAATAGGGAAATGTGGCACCTTTGGGTCAGCCTCCGTCTGCCTCTCTTGCTTCAAATGAGTTTCATATTCATTCATATTCCCCATCATCACAGACAGTCCATTCCCTTAAAGTCCACATGGAGATTACAATCAGAGGCTTGTCATGTTCAATTTTCGAAGCGATTTGTCCCAATTGCCATCTCTCCATTTCCTGCTCATTTCATTCACTTATGTCACTGTGATCAAAGGCGTTCACCTTAGTTTCCTTGTTGCGGCGGAAAAGGGACAGGTATTTACACCAGCGCTTTCCATAAGGCTCCTCTGACAGGCTCATGTTGGCATAAACATACCTGGGTAGGAGGCGTGATGCAATATTGGACAGTATTTCTAATGTTGTTCTGAAACCAAACACGGCTAAATGTGTGCATTTACTGGATGGATGCAAAGCCGGAGGATGACATGTCATAATTTGCGGGCTGAGGAGTTGCTGCTTGATATACTTAGTGATCATACAGTCAATGCAGACAAAAGGTCGGCGCATACAAACAAACCCGGCAGCCCAGAGGCCAAACCTTTGGCTCCGTTCAAAGCTGATGTCATGCGAAAGGGCTTGAACTGTGATTAGAGACCTCTGGTTGAAACACGTCTCTTACGGCACAGCTGAAAGGGCAGCGGGGATGTGATCTCTTCTGGTCAACAGCAGCGAAAGGAAGCTGCTGGAACAAATGAAAAACTTCTAAATCCACTGTATTACCGAGAAACGAGCAAGGGGGATTCTGTTGGAATAAAACCTCTGGAGCAGTACAAGACGGCCTGCTGCAAATTGGGAAAACCAAGAGGTACAAGATGATCTCCTCGCAGCACAAAGAGAGAACAAAATGGAGCAAAAGAGGACAAAGAGAAGAGACAACTGTCTAAATGAAAAGAGGAGATGTTGCTGTACAAATGTATAAAGTCATTTCAGAGACACTGCTTGGTGACCTTGTCACTGGCGTAGCGCTCGATTCTCCGGGACATGCTGCGCTCTCCTAAATATGAGGCATGACAAGCGGAACTGCACCAACTGCAATTCTACTTTGCCGCATGCTGTCTAAACATTAGCAAAACTGACATACTCACAGTCATAGCCGTACCCTCTCTAAGTGACCTTCTTAAAGAAGATTCACTTCAAATTAGGGTTACTGTTATTGTTTGGTCTGCATTTGTGTCATCGCTGCACAACGGCAAAAGGATACTCCCATTTATTCCTTCTTATTCTTGTCTGTTATGAACCTGCCTATCATGCACCCATCCTTTCACCCATTCAAAATTGTGTTAGGGAACTAGTCAAATGCAGTTAGAGATTGAGGGGGAAATCTACCCTTTGTATACTTTTCTGGGCATCGTGTTTTTTTGAATTGTGCAGACATGATGTGACACCGAGGTCCCTATAGAGCTTTAAATTGAATTCTATAGAAATTGGAACATCTTTTAAGCTGTCTAGTCCATTTTTTTTTCTTTGCCTGATACCATTTCAAGCCCATGAGACATAATTCCATAGTGTTTGAGCAGATATGTCACGCACAATAGAACACAGCCTTAGTCAATTACGTCCCAAAAGACTGAGCGTCTACAATCTTGTTGCTGCCTAGTGGGGTCTGTCCTTTAGCCCAGTCATGCTGCGAGCTAATTGCTACCATTAGCTTGTTAACATGCTCACAACAGCAATGCCTGCATGCTCAAGTGCAATGATTACCATGGTCAACATCTTAGTTTAGTGTGTTTACTGTTTTAGCGTGCTAGCATTTACCAATAGGTACTAAACTCTAAGTCATAAGTGTTGGGCAAATTGAAAGTTTGGCCTGATGGTGGTAGAAGATGAAGAGTTAAAGGGTTAGGTCAAAGTTATTATAATTCGTATCAAATGTCATGGCCGTGCATCTAATTTCCATGCCGATGTTTCACTTGAAATCACAAAGTCAGTGCATACTCCTGCGCCTGTTCGTCAAGTAGAGGAGACATTTCACAAGATAAATCGAGACCCGATGGTGGCTCCACAGCAAAAGTCAGGGGATCAACAAAGACAGAAGGGTTTATCCACTGGTGACCATGACCATGCCAGAAGCATGGCCAAAAAACAAATGCTTGCAAGGAAGATCTTTTTTTTTCTTTTCTTTTTTTTTTCCTTCTGGAGCTTTACTTCTCGACTGAGTATCAGTATGATGGGGGCAGTTTGTCATTTTTTAAGCCCTGTCTGTAGCTGGTCCAGATTGCAGCGGCAAGTCTTCCCACTGGCACCAAGAAAAAGAGGCTGCGTCTCCCCGGCACTGGCCTCCCTTCAGAGGTTGCCAGTGAATCAATCTGAATTGATTTTCAGATTTCTTTATTGGTCTTTAAAGTGCCGCATGTAGATGAAGTGTTAACCAGCTCACATCTCCAATCTCCTCAGTCCATATTTCACATTACATCCCTCAGATCTTTTGGTCCGTTTCTTGATGCAATCCGATACAGCTTCTCTGGTCTGCTCCCAGACCTCTAAACAGTTACAACCATATCTTCCCTAGCACTGCCAGATCTCCCCCAATCTATTGCAATTTTCAAATCCCGAGTCGTTTCCTCAATTATTACTATCACTGCTATAATTCTGTCTGTTTATAGTGTTTAAACTGTCTTTCTTATGATTGTGGTCACTATTTGTTGTTGTTCAACGTGCTCTATAAAATGACTTAACCACTGCTGCAAGTCAAATTTATTTTGGGTATAACTATCACACGGAGAGAGCGAAACCTTCCACAGAACAGGCAGATATATTAGAATCTTCGCGGACAGTAGCCTCGATGGACCCCGATGCACTCCAGCATTACGACACGTTTTTATTGAAGGCAACATGCTCAGACATTTTCTTGGCAGAAAGCCTCTCACTGTCCCACTCGTGCTGTCCTCGCTGCACTCTTCACCCACAGCTGAGGATAAGTTCTCACCTCCTACAACCACGGCCGGTGTATAGAAAATATAAAGTTGCTGGATGTTGGAAGTTTTGCTAGAAGTCTATTTAATTGAACTTGGCTGACCTTATGTTTGCAGCTGTGTTCTTATTTAACTTATCCCACATTAAAGGCCTCCCTCTGTTCTATACATCTTGTTTGGTGTATACTGCTGTAAGCACTAAGTAATATGACTTTTCCTGCTTTTTAAATATGACAGGATAGACATTTATGTGACAGCATGGCATGCAGTTTAGCTTTCTGGTGGCTGCCTTGTAAAAGTAAAAAAAAAAAGAAGGGTTTTCCCACAAGATCCAAGTGTAACAAACAAAACTACCAAACTAGATGAATGTCAGCCCATCTGCAAACGATGTGGATTGTTTTGATATCGACATGACATCCTGCCTCTCGCAACTGCCAAACCTCATCAACATTTGTGAAAAAACAGGTGCTGCAGATATGAAATGCAGCGTGATTCTGCCACGGCATGGTCTCATTTACACCTCGGCTTATTCAGTAACCGGTCCTGGCAAGGCGGCTGAGAGAGAGAGTTTGTATCATTTCTGATGGTGCCATATTTTTTTTCAGTTAAAAACATTTTTTAAAAAGTAAGGCTAATATCACTCCAGTGAATTGTGGTGCTATTGTGCAGTCAGAAGAAAGGGTGGCTGAGAGAAGCAAAAATTTTGGGCTGCTGTTTGCAAGGCTTTTCTGGCCACCAGAAAATATCCAAGACAGGTTTCTGTATCTCTCCCAAGTAAAATGGCACCAACCCAATATATCAATCCCATGTCTATTTGAGAATTCACATTTTGTTCCGAGTTGTTCCTGTAACAAAGAAACCCAAGTTTGACAGAAACATAATAGCGGCTGTGCTGACAACTCGATGGCAGCGCCCTGGTTTTCGCATGCCTCTCGATTTGCGTCGTCTCCTTTTGAAAGTCCAGGAGAAAAGCCTGTGCGGCGCCGAGGTCCTTTTGTCATTGACCATTACCGATGTGTAAATTTACCTCCCCACTGACTGAGACTTTGTTGATGCTCTCACTGGGTACATCAACAAGCTCAGAGGAGCTGGGGGGGCGGGCCACAGACTCAACACTGACTCGCACTTATTTACCAACGCTGATAATACTCGCACGACAAACACACCAAGAAGCAAACACTGGCAGGCGAGAGAGATGGCAAACAATAAAGTGTGTGAGGAATTAATCACTAATATGACTACAAGAGAAAACATAGTGAGTGGGTGGGGTGGGGCGTGGGTGTGGGCGGGGGGGGGGGGGGGGGGGGGGGGTCGACTTTCATTTCCAGCGCTGCGTGGGCTTTGTTGAAAATACTCAGTTGCGTTGTGTTAATAGTTTCATGAATTGTTTTTTTTTTTCTTATGGTCAACTATTTCTCTGCAACAACCAGCAATTTTAGGATATTCAAGAGCTTTTATAAAGAAAATTATGGGCTGAAACAAAGTATAAACCCAGCTAGATTAGCATTTTAAAGCATCTTGTTTTTTTTGTTGTTTTTTTTTGGAGCAGAAGTGTTCATATTTACATAAATACTGTGGAGTTGGGGAGAATATCTATATTAGATCTCACTGAGAACCTTAAGGACACACTGCGGTAGTGACTTTGACAATGTGGCCACACCTTTGCATACCTTTGTATGAACATAATTTACAGAATGAACACCATGTTGTGGTAAAGAAGACTCGACACTAGCAATTGAGGCCATAAACTCATGAGGAAACCGTTTGTTGAGGGAATAAGTCAAGTGAGAAGTAGGGTCATTTTCTCATAAGCTTACATACAATTTGACTGCTTTTTGTAACAATGGTAGTTTTTTGTTGGTTTGCCCAAAAGAAGAGTTCACCTGAGCATGTCATTCCCAACATAAATAAATGGAAATAAAAGCTTCACTCAGCTTTACTCAGGACAGTTTTATGACTTGATACACAAAGTGTACCAATTCAGCCGATATTTACCTTTTTGTGTTTCAGTTTGCAGCTGTTGTCATTTAGATATGGAAATTAATGCCTATCAAGGCATAACAATTGGTTTAATGGAAACCACATAGTCGATCTCATGCAGTCAAGGTCTCAGCACGCACACACACACACACACACACACACACACACACACACACAACTATTTTGACTCCAAACTCAGCGACCCAGTGCTGTCTCCACAATAAACATGTTGACCATTAGAACCTCATCTGTCACCATGAAACACCAAACGTCAGTTTGCTGCATCGTCTAATAACCTGTTCAAACACTTTGTGGGTGTTTTTTATCTTCAAAATGAGGTGCTGAAAAATTCCCTGACACATGAGCTGTTTTCTTCCTCGGTATAAACAACTGAGCCAAATTAAAAGAACCTTCGGATTCCAATTAAATATATTTTTTTTGCATATTATGCCCATTGGGTAAACCTGTCTATTTGAATAAATCTGAGGTCTGGATAAAAAAAAGAAGTCCTCTACTGTATGACAGTTCTCATTAGTGACCATATGAACTTACATTAACCACATGTGGGAAGCAATTAGGGCCTTGTCATGAGACAACAGGCCCGAGGACCAGCTGGCTGCATTGATAAGCAGGAAAATCAGGTAACAATTTCCAATTATAACTACAGAATGCTGCAATATGTGTTTGCAAACTAATAATTAGCCTTATATGGGTTTGTATTATCTGCCATAGGCAGTCAGCATTTATTGCGAAGAAAACTGACTGTTTAAAGATACAATGGTGACACTGTTGTACTCTGTGCTGTTCTTATAGCTTGAGTTAGAGGGGCATACAGATAGTATATAATTGGCAGGGTTATCTCAAGGTTTTGTCTCACTGTTGTCTTGAAAAAGAACACACTGAAAATGGCCAGAGAAGAAAATGGTGCTGGCACTAAGCTACGTGGTGCACTGAAGCATGTCTTGGCAGATATATTAGTTGCACCTTTGCCTAATTTATTGTTTGTTTGCCTCACTTTTGTCCACTGAGGCCAGCACCTAATTGGAAATGGAAACCTAATGAAAAACTGATGAGAAAGGCTCCAGCACAAGACATGACACAACCACTGCAGAACCGAGCTTTTCTTTCCGCGGACTCGTGCAATCTGGCCATGTGCACGAAAAGAACAAGAAGAACATGTTATGATTTAATTGGTCACATCTCTTCGCCTGATTAACACAGAAGCAGTGGAAAGCCATTTGTTCGAAATGCAGTCTTAATTTGTTATTTATCAACCCTAATGAATTTCATTGTAAGAGGCAGTTCTACATTTGAGGAAATATTTTAATTCCCTCTCTAGTTGAGAGTTACATGGGGAGACTGATATACCTTGTATAGGTCTGCACAGTTAACCTGGAGCTATAGCTAGCAGCTGGGTTGCTTAGCTTAGCTTAGCCTACCTGACAGTTCTTTGAGAAGCTATTAAAACATCACCACCTCTCTGTGAAAACAACATTAAATGACAAATTGTGGTTTCACAGACCTTTTTGTGGACAGGCACTGCAAGCTTATCGTGATTGTGATCTTGTGGTTGTGTATCCTTTTGACGGAATGAAGCTAGCTGTTTCCCCCTTTTCTCGACTGTCTGTGGAAAGCTAAGCTAACTAAATGCTATCCCGAGCTTCATTTTGACTGTAAGGACATGTGACTACTACTCATTTAACTCCCAGCAAGAAAAGCCAACAAGTGTTTGAGTGACTGGGCATAAGGCCAAACAAGAGTTAATATTGGACTTTAGTCATTTGCGAGTGCTTCGCAAAATAAAAGTCTGCAGCACGGACACTGACCTGGACTTCTTGCTCTTGGATTAGTTAGTTTTAGCAGACTTGCTATGTCTAATTTTGCTGTATTTGCTAGATTGATAGCAATATTTTCTAATCACTCATTTGGTCATAAGCCAAGTCAACCCATTTTGACAGAGGTTAAGCCGATAGTGTGTCACAGCCAGCAGTATTTTGTCTCTGATTCAGCTTACTTTAGCTTTGCATGCTACTATTCTATTCGGGTGTGTGCATTGGCAATGGTTGACCAAACTGTAAAAATCATGACAATATATATTCGCTTCAAGACACACGTTTTCAAGCAATAACTTTGTTATGGCAGCACCAACTTGGGTTCCTGGTTAGGAAGTACATTACACCTGACAATGTTGCTGCAGAAATCTGGGATTTGCATTTGCATTGGTGTTGCACCAGAAACAGTGGGAATCCCAAGCCCACTAAATACCAATCGTCACTCGTTACTATAAGAAAAGTGACCAAATAAATGGAAAATGCAATCAGCCTATTACGACACATATTCACGTTTGTTGTTAGGTGGTGACCTCTAGTGGCTGTTATAGTTATCATGTTTCAGCGATGTGCTTTACTTCCTAGTGAGGTAGTAAAGTTACGCCCATAATGTAACATAGGTTGGACATGCATTTTGTATTGAAGTTACAGAAGCAGGGCGAGTTTTTAACCTAACCAAAATGTTTCCCTAAACCTAACAAAGATGTTTTCTTGCATGAATCTAACCAAAAAAACAATTGTATGAAGACAGTTGGTTTCCGTGTGCTGTTGTTACACTGAAAGTCATGTGGTGTGCCAAACTATTCAGTTGTCAAGGTATGATATGTTGATGATCCTAGATTTTACCTTCGAGACTCCAAGACAGCCCTGGCGACACAGAAGAGCTGGTGATCATCATACGACCCAAGTAGTTCCTCACATAGTCAGATCTACAAACGAGGACACACACACACACACACACACACAATGGCCTGTAACCAGCAACCAAAACACAAACATGCTTCCTTTTTCCCCAAAGAGTTTTTTTTTTTTTTCCTCTTGACACCCCCCAGCCCCCAAGAAGGAAAGAAATAAAGAGGCAGAATGTGTAACATGAGTTGACACACCATTCCTTCCAGCCACTCTGAGGTAGCTTTTTCCTCTTTCACCAGAGTGCACTAATGAGTAGAAAACAAGCATTTGTTTGTTGACGTGGCTGCCTGAAGAATCTTGACCGGGGCGTTGTGAAGGAAGCACCCGTGAACCCAGGGGCCTATTCTCCACCAGTGAGCCGGGCATCTTGACACCTTCCTCGAAGCCATGCTTACACTACAACCATTGTCCCCCCCCCCCACTGCCACAGCTGCTTGAGCAGAAACACAGTGACACGCTCTTGACCCAATTTCAAGTTCTAATTCTGTAATGGGTTTCAGCCTAATTTAAGCAAGCTGGTACATATAATTACAAGGAAACAGATTGTTACTTAATTGGAGTTTTTTCTTGAGGCATAGAAGCAGGCAGTGTATTCTGACTGGTGTGGGAGATGAATGTTACCAGCACTTGTAGAGCTAACTCTGAGACGAAGATTTTATTAAGTAAGGGGATGATTTGTGGTGCGTTGGAGATGTTTTCGAAAAAAAACCAAAACAAACAAACAAAGAAAAAACGTAGTCAGCCTAACCGCATGGCTTGGAATGAAAAGAAAAAAAAAAGACTATAAGACACATTTTGTGGAACTGGTGATGAGATTCTTAGTCATTTATTTGACATTTGTGTAACAACATGATGCCTCATCGGTACATTTAGTACCGCTTCCCTCATTCAGCAAATGAAATGTTTTAGTGCATACGCAGTGACGTATTCATGCACTCAAAACATCTTGCACAATAGAAATACATTCACAATAAAACCCTCTTACAGTCAACAGATTATAGAACCTGATGACATGATCACGCATACATTTTTTCAAATGATGCTATTGTGACCCACATACTGGCTGTATGGAGTGGGCCATGTAAGATCTCTGGAGAGCAAACTGTGCAATGCTTGCACTGTTTCTAATTTTGGATCAACATTTTTTTATTATTTTTTTATTTTAATAGTTTGGGCAATCTTCACTCTTGTTTAGTTGACACGCTCTAGTTCATCCTCAGTATGGCGAGAGATACAAACGCACTTTCGGAACCTTCACACGATCACACGCCAACTTTGATGACTTTATATTCTAGAGTGACGGCCAAGTTCATCTCAATGAGCAGTGATTTGTTGGCGCGATCTGGATGATTTGTATTGGAAAAACCAGAGCACTGACATATAATTTAGTTTAAAATCAAATCGGATGTGGGCGTTCCATTGGTCCTGCTGTTGAGACTCACAAAGAACTTGTCAGTTCAAGACAGGGAACTCTGCTGCGAGTCATATCCCTCCCTTCTTTTCCTTGTCTCTCTATCAACCATCAGCTGTCTGATAAAAGCCAAAAAAACGAGTAATTGCGTAGAAATACAGCGATATACACAGCGCATATGCAGAGCTTATTCACAAAATTGGCCAATCCCTACAAAAAATAAGATTTAGTAAATCAAAAAGGCAACAATTTATAATAAGCATCATTAATAGATAGAAAAAATTAATTGCAATAGTTGTTTCACCGTTCTGTTCGTTTCAGAAACCATTTATGAAGCAATTGTTTGTTTATGTTTGTAATATTCTTTTAAATAGCAAAATACACACTGTGTTTAAAAATTATCTGAATGGCCATTTTAATGTCGCAGCCGATGTACATAAACATTTCCAGTTGCTTAATTGTGTTTTATAAAGCATTCTGTTGTTGTGCAATCACTATTAACTATATTTGATTGACCGTAAACCTCCTCTCTCAATGACTTTATTATTTACATTGCTATAAAATAAATAATGATAAACAGAGATATCCATTTTTGCGAATGACTCACTAATATACATTTTGATAGACGTGTATGTAGGTTTGCACATTATATCTCTGGGTGCACACAGTTCATGTAAACACACATGTAAATAATGCGTTTTTATATGCTTATTTTTACCAGGTGTGTGTGCACAGAGCTCTCCAGCCACTCTCCGGCTGTTCCTGCCAATAGCTCAACATGCTAAAGCTAACTGTTGTGTTGTCTAGCTAGAGTCAAAACAGGCAACTGTAACTCTCTAAAAAAAAAAAAAAACGAAAAAACACTTACGCGCATTCTATTTTGTTTTGCTACTGTATCATTGGACAAACACGACGCCAGTCTGGTTCTCTGTCGTTCAGGGAGGACGTCTCGTAAATGAAAGCAGCAACCCCCCCACCGCCTTTATGGAACAGCACCCCGTGACATTTATATGAAGACTGCAAATCTCTCCCTCCACTCTATATTTAATACGGTGTTGATATCTCCAGTAACTACAGTCACTTAATTCTCAACGGTGCGCGGACCCTCCATCTATTAATTTGCCCCCTGCTGTGCCGCGCGCGGGATGGAAGTGTGCCCACGCTGGGTCGAGAAACACTTACACATACGAGACGGAGCAGGAAGCGATGCGTTATTGAAAGGCAGGCAGGATTGCATCTTATATGAATACATTACAGTCAAATATTTGTTTTCCAGTATAACCCAACATACACCAACTCTTTTATTGTACACAAAAAGAAAGTTTTCTCCACGCAGTCATTACTTGAGGCGCCGCAGTATATCCTCCCCCCCGTTTGTGTACACACTGCGCAGGCTCCGGATCAGAGGCTTTCCCAGCGTGAACATGCCTGATGCTGTCAGAAAAGTAGATGTCTGCCGTTTGACCCCGGGATTCTCGCCGACCGTCACAGTGGCACGCCGATCTGTCAAAACAGTGTCCTCTCCTCCCCCCGTCACACATACATCAGCCCCTCACCCCTCCCTCGTCTCCCCCAGAGGCTGAAACTTAGAACACGACGCCCAGAACGGCATAAGAGAAAAAAAAAAGGACTCGGTAATGGGCAGGAAAATCGACAAAAAGGGCAACATTTATTTATTATTAATAGGTTGCAGATGCACGCTGAGAACCCTGGGTATATCTGTTGGGGGTTAAGCGGGGTCAACGCCACAGCCTCGTCGTTGTTCCGGGACGTAACTCGGACCAGAATTCTGCCAAAGCTCTAAATAAGTTTTAAGTCAATGAAAGAATCTTTGTTATTTTTTCTAGCTTCAGCATAAACAATCACTGCTTTTTTTTAAAACTTAAACATGCACTGAGAGACGTTTGAATATAAAGCTGCGTGAATTATTCAGCGGTGAGAATGCACACACACACACACACACAGACACACACACACACACTCTCTCTCTCTCCTCCTTTCCCTTGTTTATTATAAAGCATCCTAACGCGAGCGTGTATCCGTATGGAAGCTAACCCCGTGGAGTAAACACACACTTATTTTGGAATTTATCGCGGCTGCGGGCGCCGACACGCTGGATGATGAGTTTCACGTGGCAAAAATAAAAAATAAAAATACATATATAAAAAACTCCCAACTGCTCTGACTATTAGATGAATGCACAGGAGCTCAATGTGGCAAATGCACAATCGCTCCCCGCACATCTATTTCCCGTGTGAGCAGTTTTCCGGCAGCCTCCTCCCCTCCCCGGCACAATCACAGCCCGTTTGCAAACCATCGCATCCTCCTGGCTTGTATCATCATAATCAAAATATCAAAAATGATCAAAATGGAATGACAAAAAACAACAACCGCTATAGGGCATTTTTTTTTTTTTTTCACTTCCGTCGAATAATTGAAAAACAGTGTGGCGCATTTGTCTGTGTTATGACTGCAGCTGGGCCGTAACGCAGCATTTTTTTTTTCTTTTTGGTACATCATTAATGGCATGTTTTTGCTTTTTCTTTTTTCTTTTTTGGAATCTGCCTTACTTTGAATAACAAGGTGCCTTGGTTAATCTTTCCTGTTTGTTGGAAAATAGTGTCTGAACTTTGTTTGAATGTTTCATGCAGCCAATTAGTGGTAGTAGTAGTGGGGTCTGTCATCTTTTTACTTTTTTTTTTTTTTTTTGCCTTTTCTCCGGAACCATTAAATACAAGGGAAATTTTCTGTAAAACAGTAAAGCCACAGCATTACTTCTTTTAATGTTGCCTATTAGGATGAAAAGGCCAAGTTTTTGCTTTTTGATCCGTCTCACCTCGGTAGAAACGGGTAAAAGAAGCGCTTGGTTAACTTTCGATCAGTTAATAAATTGTTAAATCAAAGCCTTGTAACGTTATTTTTTTGTTGTTGTTGATAATCATCTAATTGAAAAGGCAAAACTACACTTTGGCCCATACTCTAGAAAAGCTAAAACCACTCTTAATTAATGTACTTTGAATTTGCTTTGGTTACACAGCTTTATTAAAGGGTAATTCCACCATTTTTACATACATACATTTAGGGCATTTGGCAGATGCCTTTGTCCAAAGCGACTTACAGTAATTCCTTCATACACTGATGGCAGTGGTTGCCATTGTAGGGAGCTGTTTGGGGTTCAATATGTTGCCCAAGTGCACTTCAACATGCAGACCAGGGCAACTGAACGAGCAACAAGATGCTGGTTCAACCCCCTGAGCCACAGCCGACCTTTACACATTAAGGTAGGTTTACAGGTCTTGGGGAGTAACACTACATATTCCAAAAAATGTAGTATAAGCCTTTTATTGCCCCATGTAATCTGAAAAAAATGCCTCCAGTGATGTCACTCAGTGGCCAAGTTGCATCATGGGTAATGTAGGCACCAGGTTTTGAAAATGCAGTCCACTCATCTGCCTTGCAATCCAAAATGCTTGAGCTGTCTGTTACCCTGTTTCACAGTTGATACCATGTTTGCAACCATGTTGATGACTGTGTAGTTGCCTGTCAACCGTGATTGCAGAAAAGAAACAGTTCTACACACACATAGAAAAAAAACAAAAAAACTATTCGAGTTTTGGGAGCGCTTCATTTGGGACAAATTTCGATAAGCCCTTCCCGGATGAAGCAATCAATCGTGAAACGCCGCACTTCGGTGGCAGAGTGTTGTCCCTGTTGTGGGGGCGGGCGAATAGGAAACAGAGTGCCGAAGTGGATCAATAGGGATCTCATCATCAACTGCATGATTGGGATTTTGAACTCTGGAGTGCGTGCACCAATCACAGCCTCTTTTATTAGCCGATTTGAATCGCGTGGTGCATCACGATCAGTCTATTTGTGACTCTGGACAAACAACTCACCCAGCTTCTAAAGAACATAAGCCGACAGGAAGAGACAGCAATGTCAGTCGGGCAAGAGAGATGTCTTTGTAAAAATCTTGAGCAACACGTTTTCTAATACTCCATTTTCCGGACCTGCAAATCACAGCTAATGATCAAAGGTGGGAAACAGCGCTTGATTGTGTAAAAGGGAGAAATTACCGGGTAAATTGTGTTTTGCTGACCCTGCTGCTCCCACTTTTCTAATTCTAATATCTTCCCTCGCCATCAAGATTGCTTTTCCCCCGTCCTCTTCAGAGGATTGGGAACTTTGCCGAGAAAGCTGCCAACCCTCTGGAACTGATCATTCAATCTCCCGCAACTCTTCTGCATCTCATAAGCCCCGCTTGCCTGCCTGCTCCTCTCTGAAGGCGAGGGACCCCTTTCTCTATTATTTCCTCATCTGATCTCCCCCGATGCACTCCCGGGTGCTCATCGCGGCTCAACCCCTCTTCTGTTAATCCTGCCTTTCATCTGGCGCTGGGGGACCTTTTCAGCCTATGGTTCACTTATGATATCAATCAGTTGCGCGGCTACCGACACAGCCTTCCCCATGCATACAGGTGAGGCCTGCGAGCTTCCAGCTGTTCCCTGATCACCACAAAGGCAAGAAATACTCTCAGAGAAGAGCAGCCTTGGACTTGGAAAAAAAAAACAAAAAAAAAAAAACGTTCAGGATCTGGATGTACTAAAAGCGCACGGTGACATTAGTTCGGGCCGTATCTGCGGTGCATCTGTTGGCAGGCGATGAGAACTCCACTGAGACGGCCTTCCGAACGACTCCACAGATTCCGTCTTTCAGATAGATAGAGCAGCTGCAGGTTGTGTTTCTTGGAGGCATCACAGAGTGGAGCCTGCTGGGATTGTTTATGTTCACAAATAATTCAATATTCACCATATTGAATATTCCCCCAGATCAGTGGCATAACATGGACTCCTATTTTCGGAGGATTTTCACTTCAAATAGTGCATTTGTCATCTTGCAGTCACCCACTCCTGGGCTTGCGGAGCGTCTCTGGATGTTTTTTTTTTTTTATTATTATTATTGTTTTTTTTCCCCCACAGTACGGCTGGCAAACAGAGCCGTAGTGTGAGGCCATTTAAAATTCCCTTTCTCCTGCAAGAGCTACAAAACAGTGCCGTTGCGAGCATTTTAAAGCGTTAGCCCCAACATGGCTATGAAAGCTTGTCCTGTCATGTTTCATCAGGGCATTGTCGAACTGGTAAAGGCTAACAAGGGTGAATGCTGGGAGCGTACAGAGCCATAACCCAACCCTTCCCCCCGCTGGCATGCTTCTGAGTCCGCTCCTACCACAGCCTTCACATGGCATGAGTGTCATGCAGATAGTAGCTGGAATTGAAAGGTTTATCCTGTAGACACTGGGAAGACAGGCACTATAAAATATGAGTCGGGAGTGAGGATGGAAAGCAGTTTCGGGGGAAGCACCAGCAGATATGTGACAGAGGTAATCAGAGACCTAATAGTAGGAAAATTATCCTGTTTATTGAAAAATTTAAATGATTTCTACGCTATTTCATATTTCTACATTTAAAAATAGATCAAGTGAATTGAGAAGTGTCAAACGGCTATGCAGCTTCTGGCTCTCACAGCTCTGCCGAGTGGTTTTAGTGTCTCTGTAGTGTTGTTCTTCCTTTTTTCTTTTTAGCATTGTTTTATTGTTCTGGATACGCAGTCCACAATTTAACTGCTTGGGTTCACTTTCGCAAGTGTTGTTACTGGAGACAGCAGGCAGCCCATTTTCGTGAAAAATCACTGCGCTTGATGCTGCGCCGTGTGGCAAACAAACAAAGTAAGTCAGCAATTACAGAGACAGACTTTTGCTCCGGAGTTGGTGGAGACCAAAAACAGAGCCAAAAGGGGAGTGACTATCGGGCCTACATGCGTCAGGTAGCTCAGAATCACAACTCCAAATGATGACGAATACAAAATATGTGTGTTTGACCCGTTAACACCCAACTGTAAGCTACCAACAATAACCAATGTATTCACACCTACAAAGATTATTGAGACATAGGCAATTAAATGCACTGTGTATGTATGCTTTGTTCAATCCAATCATTGATTCTGTTGACTACATCTTATTTGGTCTGGTATGACCAGTAGCCAATGGTGGCCAATGTCCACTAATGACCAAATGGCGCCGTCGTGCCAACGTCTTCCCAGTCAACACGCCTTTCCAACGGAAGCATCTGCAAGCTATCTGTGTAGGTCTGTGGCCTGCAAGGTGTTGCGGTGTTTAGATTTCGATTTTGAATGTTCAAAACCTGTCAAGCTTTGATGCTGACAGAATGAAAAGAGAAGCATCTCCGGCCTTTGATACACATACACATTCAACCACTGCTCCAGCGCACACAGGATCAAACCTTAAAGCATCAAGCAGACAATTATGTACAAAAGGATGCTAATTCCTCTGGACTACATACAGATAGACCACATCCCCCATGTGAACGTCTGGCACTGCCCGTAAGCTACCAGGCTTCTAAACAGAGGACATTACAGCCGGGCAAAGCGGGGATCTATTTGCTGCCCGGATTTAAAGGGAGGACCTAAACAACTCCAATTTTGGCACGGAATGAAAACAGCAGCCACAGGGATGTGATAAAAGATTAATTGAATAAAAACGGTGTTTCAGTCAATGGAAGAGAGCACAGCAGCATGCGGGAGATGTGGGGATTATAAGGTTAGCGGAATGTTACGGAACAAACCCAGCACACTGACCATCCCCGATAGTTAAGGCCAACTTGGACTCGCCTTCAAAGGGTTGGCTTCCCTCCTGACAACGATACTAAGCTGGTTGTGGTGCGCTTTTAGCTCTTCTTTTGTTATTCATTTTTTACCCCCACAAGTTCACAACTGACTCGCATTCTTCTAAGCTGTAAAAGTCATAGGAAGTAGCACTGACGAGCATTTTTCAGAGGAATTACTAACACAATTAAAAAAGTAACCCTGATGTTACATTTAAAAAAAAAAGTTGAGCTCAAGGCTATTACGACGGTTAGGACAAGAAGGCGCTTTCATCTTGACTATAAAAGAGGATCTGTCTGTTTGCTGAAAGTGTGAGGATAAAGTAGTTGAGATGATTGGAAATGGTTGGTTATGGGCACATGGTTTTAGCTCATGGGGTCGGTTTGAACCTATAACTACGGGGATATGTGCAATATTGTGATACTATGTTGTTGTGTTTTTCCATCCAGTTTTTTGTATCACCAAATGAATACATTTCACTGAAAAAGGACTTTCCCTAGGGGGGATAATAAAGTGCCTATCCATAACCATAAATCTTGGATGTGGGAAATATTTTTATTTTTATTTTTTCTAAGTAATTAAACATTTAGTTGCTATCCATGTCACAACGAAATTACATTCTTTTGAGTGCTTGAGAGCACAGACAGTAAACCCAAATGCACATGACAGCTTTCAGGAATATAAATGGATGAAGTTTATTATTATCAATGGCTGGGAAAGGCAAACACGGCAGGATCGGGGAAACTCGACAGATGACTTTACATCTAGATCTACTGAGGTTGTGGAAACTACAGGATTGGAAAGTCTTGGGAAAGTAACTGCACAACTCTAAGTATATCTTATTAATCTGCTGGTGAAAAGTATTATATGCTGATCATGGCTCTCATTGTAACTCGCATTCTATATCAATCCAAAGTTTTCTCACCGCTGCTTTAGAGCTACAAGGTTAATTAGGACGCCGGGGTAAATTTAAGGGGAGGGAGAGAGAGATGTTACTTTTGGAGGGAAATCCAGAAAGGTCAGCCATTTTCTGTTGGTCACCGTGTCCTAATGAAGGCAATTCCCCGCCGGTGCAGTGCGGAGTTTGGGGAAAAGTGAGGGCTATAATTATCTAGCACCCTCGGGTGAGCACAGGAGTTCATTAGGCCGAAATCCAAATATCAAGTTGTAATAGCTGGGATTGAAGGAAACTCCTTTAAAGAATTGGGATTTCAGACTTTTGGCAGGAACGTGGTTCCAGTTTTCAGAGTAAGTTTTGCTCAGCAGACCGTCGATACTTACCGTGTCATCAAGTAGTGTTTTTCATTTCTTGGCTTTCCGCAGTATTTGGAAAGTCGTTGTTTTTCGTTCTACTGGCCTGGTGTCGAGCTGCTGGTATCCATTCCCCCGATGGCTTGGTTTAGCTTACAACATGTCTTTTTCAGATGGACTGCATCTCATTAACTCACAGATGTGGCGTGTGATTTCCTGCCAAAGGTGCTCCGACCGCTGTTGCTCCTGTTGTGTTTTTCTTCTTTTTTTTGTTTTTTCACGGCTTCGGATCCCTCTCGGGGAGGCCTTGCTTTTTTTTTGTTTTTGAACTGGTATCTCGCTTCTTCGTCAGACCAGCTGTCAGCGTACATTGACGGGAGACAATGTAACACCTTTCAATGTCATTCGCACTCCGCTGACAGGGAAGAATGATGCCTGTAAACTTTGACTGTTTGAGCCACATCTGCTTTGCGGCAACAGCCGATGCGGAGGCACGTTGACTGATACGCATCCACCCAGATGAAGTTAACTTTGTGTGGATTGTTTTTCAGACCAAAGCTATAGATGTGACATGGAACTTAGTGCAGCAGTTGAGACCAATGTGGAGATAACAAGGTACTCGAGATGCAAGATTTCCCACGTGAAAACCCGGGGTAATGTTTTCTCCCTGTGTAGCTAATAGGGGAGAAAGAGGCTGATCTTGGCTAATGCTTTCAGCGCCTCACATCTGAAAATACTCCCTGGCATAAATGTGAGCTGCGACACAGATTACAGCCTAATCCTGTAATGTATGTTTCTTTTCCCCTCTGTGGCGCTCCTGACAAACTGCAACCCAAGCAGAAAAAGAAATGAAAATCAGAAAAACCCTCAAAATTTAGGGCAATTTGAAAAGGACCCCCCGCCCCAGAGATCCTCTGTAACTCTGAGGCGACGTGTTGTGCGCTTCCCTGACATGCATCCGACACGCAGCGCGGCGAGCATCAACATTTTCGCACACCTCTGCACCTTTGCACTTAAGAAAAAAAAAACACACAGCTTCAAACCCGCTTAGGCTCTTAACACACACAGGAACACACGGGCACAGTTGCAAAAAAAAAAAACCAAGAGGCAGCTGTTAATTAAAAATTTGAAAGGATAATGTTGGTCTGAATGTATGTCTGTTAGTCTGACAAAAGGCGACTAATTAAAAATTTGAAATGGATCCTAGTGCCCCTCTTTTCACGTCGCCTCTTCCTGCGGAGAAATGAAGGGGATCGAAATTAAAGCAATAACGCGAGCGGCGCCGTATTTCAAAGTCAATGAGCTGGAGTGGTGAGCGGTATCTCTCTCGCCTGCAGTGCAAGAGTTCAGTGTGCGCTGATCAAGGCGGAGGGGTGCTCACAAGGGGCCCCGCCATGCTGTAAAACAGGTGACTCTTCACATTTTTTCCCAATAAACCCACATTATCAGAGGGCCTGTCATACTCTTTTCACGCAACAGACAGTTTGCTGCTCCGTGCCATTTTAGAGCTTCGTTTTTTGGGGTTTTTTTTTTTTGCCAAACAGTTTCACCGCCTCAAGGAGTGCTTTGACACATTGTATTAACACAAGCTTAGCCTTGACATTTAGATTTTACTACGGACTGCTTATAAAGGTTTCAAATCAAGATATGTTTGCTGAAGTGTGCAAATACGCGAGTTCATGACCTCCCCCAGCGCAACTTTGAAATAAAAACCTGCC
This sequence comes from Acanthopagrus latus, assembly GCF_904848185.1. Lineage (NCBI taxonomy): Eukaryota > Metazoa > Chordata > Actinopteri > Spariformes > Sparidae > Acanthopagrus > Acanthopagrus latus. The sequence continues at coordinate 9,135,968 of NC_051048.1, forward strand.
GATCCGTTTGAAGATATCAAAAAATTAGACACTGCGTCTGCCATTTATACATTATTTCTGTAACATCAGCCTAAATCAGATGTCTTTTGTGTATAGCATTGTGTGTTTGCACCCTTTACTTAGTTTTTTTTTTTTCATTTTTCATCTAGGATGTCTATTGATTCTGGTCCCATGATATCATTTTATCGATGTGACATGAGTTAATGTCTTTTCTAGAGAAAAATGATTCTGTCATCTCCCCCAAATTCTTTGAAAAATCTATGAAATACCCCAACCCCATTATATAAATCCATTAATCAACTCCCAGTAGTATAGACAGTACGCAATGTGGAATGATTATAAGAGTGTGCAGCTGAGAATAAAGTAGCAGTCATAGAAAAATACTCAAGTACGAGTATTGATCAGTACTTCTATAGTGTAAGGTGTTAATGAGAGTTTTGTTCGTGGCACCCTACTGTTCTGTCACTCACTGTAACCAAGTCCTAGCATACGGGCTAATTCAGCTGCCTCCTGGCTAGGCTAATTTCAAACCAGAGCCTTTGCTAGCAGTTAAAATGTTAAAAATAATCGTTCCAACATCAGACTAACACTTGTTCAGCTAGCGGTTCAAACATGAGTTGAAACACCAAAGTGTGTTTCAAATGTCAAACTACCATTTCAAATAATAGGCTTGCGTGTCATTTAGCTGGCAGTTCAAATGTTAAGCTAACAATTCAGATGTTAAAGTAGCAATTCATATCTTAAGCTACTTTGGCTACCTCCTGGCTAGGCTAATTTCAAAAAGAAGGCTATGCTAGCAGTTCAAATGTTAAAATAATTGCTCAGACATTAGCAATTTGCAACAAAGCAGCAAATGATCTCCAACATGTTCTTTTTACACTTGAGCGCCACCAGCATCAAACTAGCGATACAGGCACTGACATGGAGTAGAGAGAAATGTACAAAAAATAAAAGAAAATATGAAATAGAAATGTCTTCATGAAGACCTGAGTATCACACTAAGAAGCTGCCTGTGAAAATATATTTCCAGTCCTTAAAAATGCTACATATTTTATAAAATGTGAATTACCAATAATTCATGTGTAGCACCCAAGTTAATACATAATAAATGGTAAAACAACAGAAATAAAGCCCAACGGCTGCATTTCTCAGTTGTCACAACCTGACAGAAAAACAGCATCCAGTCTTACTGTTCCTTCTGCTGCTCCTTTTTGTGGAAATAGATGTTTGGGAGAGTGGAAAGCTGACACTACTCCTCATATTTACAAATCCGATTCATTGAATCAATACTGAACACTGCGGGTGCCGCTAAGAGCCCCATTTACCATAAACATCTCATTTCCTCCGGATCTGAGGGGCTGGATTTGGCATTTCTTGCGCCTGTGCTTGTTGCTAGCTTTCATAGTTCCAACCCATCCACGGCACCTAATGCCTCTGCTCCTGTCAATGAACCGTTGGGATGTATTTATGCTGCTCCAGCAGGTGTCATTTACTCTGAGCAGATTGTGCTTAGAGGATGGAGCTATTGTGAGATTGCGCGACCGGATCGCGTCTGCGGATGCAGGTGAGGCAGAGAGGATGGAGACGGAGGGGGAAAACGTGACATTTGTCTCGCAGTGTGAAAACAAACAGATTGTGCTTTAGTCGTCACAGATATTGACACCTCGTGTTTACTATTGATTCAATCAGCTGCCTCGAGATCGACAATGACTGAAATGGAAATGCATCCACCAGAGCAGCATGTAATGGTGTCATAGTGAGAGTTATAATTACATTTTGTGAGGGCAAGAGGCAGGAAAAAAAGACATACTTGTACAAAAGACCAAAAAGGCTCGGGTGTTACCAATATCCTTTGGATCCTTGAAACATTTTCTGAATAGTCAACCTCACAATAAGAAAGTAATCATCAGATATCTAAGAAATATGAAAGCATACTTTCAAAATCTCTTTGATCACCTAACAATTCGATTTCTCAAGGATAGATTCTTTTGTAGAAAATCTCCCACATATCCCCCCCAGTCCGCTCCTACGATTCAGTCGGAGCAGGCATACAGTAAATATGAAACCATTATATATTACATTCAGCAACACGAAAAGAACGTTAAGAAAATGCAGGTTGAAATAATTCGCTTGGCTGTACGATCTGTCTTTTCCTCAACACCATTATCCACCATCGCTTCTTGATGACATCGGGGAAATCTGTTGTCGGTGAAATGTCAATGTTTGTACAAAACGCACAACTTCACCCTCTCGAAAATGCATGCCATGCATACGCCGAAGTCCGAATCGAGTGCAGGTGATGCATCGGTCCCCTCCCATTGACTTTAGGGGAGCAGGGCCATACACGGGTCAATTTTGTCGCCACTGAACCAAAGAAAAACAACTAACCGTCACAGTTTGGTTTGGTTTAGGCAGCAAAATGACTTGGTTAGGTTTAGGAAAAGATGATGTTAATATATGATATAGGTGTTAATATATGATGTGTGTGATATGTGTTCTTTTTTTTTTTTTTGGAGAGGAAAAGTATGTGATGTGATAAATTGTGAGTTCTCCAGTTTGAAGCTAGGAATGTGGCAGGAAGTTAAAATTCTTCCTCAAAAACTAGTGCACCTTTAAACGTCTTCTCACTAACTCAACTTTGACTTTTGGTTTCTAGTGTTAGCGTCCTAGTGCGTATCATCTGCACACAAAATCTCAATGTATATACTGCATGCAATCTGAAAATCTAGTTGTTTCATTTGAAGCGACTCAACTGCAACCGTAGTTTCGAAAAGCGTCAGCATTTACGGAAGTTTCGATGGCTGCGCTTATAGAAATCTGTTTATTGTACAATTCTACATGAATTTGGATTCCTCTGCTTTATGTTTTCCTATCCAGCAAACTAACCTGAAGAATGCCATGTCCATTTCAAAGGTTTCCACCCCGAAAAACACTTTGCTGTCATCAATACTAGTCTTTATCAAGACCATTGAGTTTTTAAAAACTAACTTGCTGGCAATTCAGCGCACAGGCTTTTGTTTCTCCTCTTTTCCCTTGAACCATGTCATGTCCACATTCATCCTCCCTGCATTTGTGTTGTAAAGGCCGACTGGTGCGCACACTTAAGAGGTCTGGTGTCCCTTTTTAATAAAGCTGCTTTTCAAAAAAAAAAAAGGGTTTGTCGATTTAAATGGTTTGCTTTTTTTGATACAAAGCCTAGCCTTTAACCCGTTCCTGTGCAATGACAATGCATTTAAAAAGCAGGTAATGCGCCACTTAGTGTGTTTACCACTGGCAGAATCACCTCAAAGATAACCTGTGTTTATTACTGTGGCGCCGTGTCACGGAGCTCTGTTCAAGCCTAAATTAACATCCAGATAGATGTGGGATTAAATGTTCTGTCGCGGCGAGCTTCCCTCGCAGTCTACATTCGCAGACAGCCCACTCGAAGACAGACTAAAGATCCTTGGGAACCAAGTTCTGTAGCTCCAGGTCACACTCCCAGTAATTAATGGGGACCAATAACTCAATACTGCAAGAGGGGGGTGGTGGTGGTATAGAAACTTCAGATTAGAGACCGATTGATTTCTTTCAAGGCCACTGAGGTCCATCCACAGCTGGTCGGTTGCCACGGCTACTGCTGCTTGCGAAAAAAAGATGCCTTTAATTGCTTGATTAGTCTTTGAAAGGGCAGTGATATCAGCATGATGTAGCGTTATGAACACATGACTTTGCTGCCAAGAAACACCAGTGATATTCAAAGGGGGGGAGGGGGCTACATCAGCGCTAATCTTCCCGGCTCGAGGGGCCGTTGGCAGGCTACCAATTTACTTACCATGTATGTTTGTCAGGTTTGTCACTTCATGCATGTGCGAATGTTCAGTGAACCGATTTTCTGCAAGAATGTGGAATTGTGTGTGTGTGGTAAAAGTAGGATTTAGTGGCCGCTGCATTGTTCATTATGGAATGGATCATTCTTGCTGCCTTCATGAATAGCTGGCTGGCCATCTCTGTTCTCCAGTTACAGAAGTGTTCAATATGAAATCCCACACATTAATGAACAGAAGTATTCAATGCTATCTGTAAGACCTGCTTTTATTTCCCGTCCATCTTACCCCTAAGCCTGTCGGTTGGTTTTTGGTGACTTCTTTTCATGTTTTTCCTGCCGTTGACCTAGATTGTCTTCGTCTCTATCCTAACTTGGTCTAATAAATGTGGGGCTTTTGAACTGAATGTAAATGTGGACAGAAAACTGGTATTTTCCATCGGTGCTATCAAAATGAAAATGTTTTCCATTGAAACACTCCCATTTTTCAGCGGTGGAATGTGCAGTCCTGACTACTCCATATACCGTGCCTTCAGTCCGTGACACCGCGTTGTTGAATGAATTGGATTGTGATTTCTGAATGAAACTTTCCAAATGAAATGTAACTTGTTACTGAAGTTAATACGCATAAAAAGAAAAGTACTAAAGTGAAGGACAGGTACACTTGAAACCGCGCAATTGTAAATGCGCTAACTTACATTCAGCCACCGCTAATAATAAACGTTTCACCTATCAGAGTAAATGACCCAAATCTATCCTTGAGTGTTGAATTATTTCAAAGAGGAAACTAGAAAAATTTTGAAGAATGTGTGTAATATAGCTCTGCTTTCAGATGAGGTCTAGATGTAAGAAAATGTACAGTAATGTGTTTTTTTCCTCCAATCCTATCTCCAACAAATTAGATTGGGACTCTGAGTTAAGTTGGCTATTTGGGTTTTTAACCAGCCAATCTTTGTCAACGGTTACAGGGAGATTTTGGATTCAAGTTACTACTTAAAACACTAATATACACTAATGAAAACACAAGACACAATTGAATTGGAATTTAATTTCTGCAATAAGTCTTTCTAAATCGTCCAAACTTTTTAAAAACCCGGACTGAGAGTGCTGGTTTTACGCTACAGTACAATACAATTGTATTTCAAGATCTGATATTTAGCTGGAAAACAAACAAAATGCCTTGCCAACACGTTTTTCTTTCATTTAGTGTTTTATATACAAATGTTCTTGTTCGCGTGAAAGATCTTTAAGGTCAAAAAATGTCTGCCCCAACAGAAGCTCCTCTTTCCCACAGAAAACACCCTCCTCAAACGCCTCATCAGTAGTCCCCGCCTTTAATTCCGCAATGTTGCGACATCACACCACGCCACACGTTTGCATAATGTATGCCTAGCGGGCTAGTTTGGCATGGGAGGACTGATTTCGCACAGTTTCTCGGTTTCATTGTTAGGGTCAGGCATGTGTGAGCTGACCAATCAGAGGGGGTCTGAGTAATTGGAGGGGGTGGGGCCTAAAGAGACAGGCAAAAGTGGATCGTTTCAGCAGCACTGGACTGAATAGAAAAAAAAACAATGTGAATGTTGAGCATTAAAGCATACAAATCTATTGTGGAAGCAACACAAAATATAATTGTGAACCTGTGAATGAGCAGTATGTGTCTCTTTAATGCATCTTGGCAGCAACGTTTCCTTTCTTTGACAACAGACATAATCTACACTTTAAGGTTCTCTTTTTCAGATTTTTTTTTTTTTCCTTCCACCGATGTAAACACCACATGAGGAAAAATAATAATAATAACGTGTCTCGAGCAAAGCCAGGACTGGAAAGTAGTGGCAGATCCTACTGTTTGACAGTGGCACGCGATGATCCTTCTACTGTAGCCCCTATACATCCTGGAACAATGACAAAAAGTCAGGATGAGGAGGGTGGGGGGGCTGGGGTGGGTTCCATTCAGCTGAATGAATGCATCCCCACTGAGGCGTTTGGTTGTTGAGACACGGCGAAACGTGAAGTGGCCGCGGCCCCTACTGTAAATCATGATGCCTCCCGGTGCTCTCTGCCTTCCCTTCCATTGTGTCGGCCCTGCTCGCTCTGCTACCCATGTGTCAGAACGGCTCACGTCCCCGGACACGCAACATCTCTCCCCTGGCTGCTGCCTCTTCCTGTGAGCTTCACGCGGCTGTCCGTTTCGCTTCCTCTAAAGCCTTCTCCCCCCCCCACCCCCCTCACTTTGTCTTTAGCCATCAACCTCTCTCCCCTCCCTCTCTCTTTTCTCTTTTTCTCCCCTCCACCTCGTGATTTTCTGCCTGCTGAATACGCAGGGCGAGAGTGACGCGCCATTGTGATAACGTGAGTCTCATCTGTCCGGACTTGGAAAAAAAAAAATGAGTCCAAAGGGCGGCGAGAGAGCGCCGGGAGGAAAAGAAGGATTCTGGGACGTGTCAGGGTGCCGATGATGTAATGCATTTCTAGTCTTAGATACACTTTCTTGCTTAAAAAAAAGTGAGAAAATGAAAAGCAGTGCAACTTCATTGCTCTGTTTTGTACGGTGATTCACAGGGGAAAAAAAAAAAAAATCACTGGACACAAAATCAGAAACACAGCTGCCAAAAGCCGTCTCTTCTGCTGGTGCGATCCATCACCAAGGACGTCGTGCTCGCCCACTTTTTTTTTCTTTTTTCTTCTTCTTCTTCCACGGTCCCAAACTTTCTCCCTGCCCCTGCACATCTCCCTTCTCTCTCCATCTCCCCGGAGATGACAACACGTTCCACACTGTCCTCTTTTGGACGATCAGGAAACTGCACCCTCTGTGCTCGGAGAGAGGAGGAGGAGAGGGAGGAGGGAAAAGAAAAAAAAAAAAAAGAAAGTAACGGACAGAACGACGGGGAAGACAGACGGCAAATCGCTCTCTACAGATTCCTGAGGGTGCGTGGTGCGCGGGGGTGAACGGCGCCGCCACGTCAGCGCATTTATTTGACTTTGACTATCGGCGTCAGATCAATTTTTCAGAACGCACTTCCTCTCCCTCTCCATCTCTCTCTCTCTCTCTCTCTCTCTCTCTCTCTGTCTGTGTCTCTCTCTCTCTCTCTTGCAGGATATAAAAAGAATTGTTTGTGTACAGTCAGCACTAAACAGATGGGTTTTTGTAGCCTTGATTTCAACACTGTGACTGTCTCTGCTTCTGTAACTGTAACAGACTGCACCACAATATTGATGCTCTGAATAGACCCGGCTGTCTTCTCCTCATCCTGTGTGTATACAGTATGTGCGCGCATGTGTGTGTGTGTGTGTGTGTTGAGATTATCATGACGCTTTGACCTCAGGATTTGTGTCGCCCAGCGTGGGGAGTCGCGGCGTCTGCTCAGCCAGCGGATGCAAGCGATAATCAGTCAGTCAGTCAGTCGTGATCATGACAAAAGGGAGGGGGAGGACGTTCCACCTTGCATCAAATCCTTGGCATGATAAATGTCTCTGGTGGGAATATGAAGTCAAATCCAGGTTTTTTAACAATTTCGAGGAACCAAACTGTTCCCTTTCGCAATGCACCGCTGTGCATCACTCAAAGGTCAAGGCGACATTCTGCGTCCGGACTATGTTCGTCCAGTGGTCTGGAGTAACTATGAGCGTCTATTCGAGGTCTTTCCTCGAGTATTTCCGCGTCATGTTCCTTTAAACTGAGATTTCGCCGCCTGTCAGAGGGGATTATTGAACTTTTTTTTTACCGCACAACATTTAGATCTCACACAAGAGACCAAATGATTTATTATCAAACATGTCAGGTTTTATAACATTAAAGCTAGCTTTGAGTTGGACGAATCAAAATATTTGCCACAGGGTTTTTGTGTTTTTTTTAATTGTGATGGTGATATATTGCTGCATAAAGGTGCACTATGTAGCTTCATTGATTGCTTATTTAGTCTATTTAGGCCAAGAAAAATCAAACTCTCTGTTTTGATAAACTGACAAATCAAACTGACCTTAAAGGACGACACAGTTTCATACTTGTTTTACTTTGTTTACATATGGCGGACCCTGCCACCTCTTCAAACTGTGTTCTGGGGACCTTATTTTCCTCTGAGAACAGCTTGTTCATTCAGCTGTGTTTAAAATAAACATTTGTACGTGTGTATTATTACCTCATTAATAATATAATCATTTGAAGTCTGAGATTGAATTGTTTCTCCACAGCCTTTCCAAACAACTCTCACATTTGATATGCTGTTACTGCTGCTAGCAAAGGGCTAGCTGGTTAGCATGCTCGCCATGCTTTTTAACACATTACAGTGAAGTCAAAATGTCGAAACGTCCTTCACATTCTCTTGATAGATTTACTTCAGTTTAGAATGTTTTCAACCAACATTTTTACGTATTGTGCCTATAAAAAAGCTATTCTTGATAATAATGATGTAAGCTACTTTAATTTACGGCCCCATTTTTGCATTCACAAGTTAAATTTGAACCCTCACATCACAGAGGCACTCAATATGATACATAACATTAGCTTACTGAGGCTTCAGCAGAAATAACCCCTCGGAATGAATATTTTGGCAACCTTGCAATCTTGCTTAAACTGCTAGCTTAGCGTTAGCTTAGTTAGGTGCCAGCAAAAGTAATCCTAACAGTCCAGTCTGGGATATGGATTTGGATTTAGTGTTAAGTTACTGTACAAAAATAGCATTGTGCTCAGGACTTGTAATTTATGGTGTGATTAACTACTTCGGCTTAAGTAAAACAGCTGGATACCCCAGCTTCTGAAACATAATTAACATAACAATGTTGGAATTTATCTCGGTGAATCCAAAGCAACAAATCAACATCTGAGAAGGTGTCGGCCTACCTGCAGCACGGCTGAACCAAACAGCCAAAATAAACAAACCCTTGTGCAATCATTACATTGCCCAGCATGCTCCATGTCCATGTGCCCCTGGCTGGTAATAACCTTTAGCTAATTACCATTTCTCCTGCATCTTAATATCAGTTCATAAAGCAATGCAGCGCTAATTAGGGAAAGGAGTGAGATGATATCCAATTAGGGGCCTGTCTCTTGTCTCAAAACAAGTGAGCCGACCCAATTCATCTTCACCTTGCGCGCCCCGCAGCCACGCGGTCGGAGGGTGGGAGTCTTTGAAAAGACGGCCAGTGTTCCCCCGATGGTTTACACTATTACCCAGTCAAAACATGTCAGTCGAAACAAAGCCATGGTAATGATGAGGACAAAACCGACGGGAGGGATCAGTGGGCATCTTTGCGGATGCGGGCAAAGGTCCTTCTCTTGAAAGCGGGAGATCTGGCAGTGGCACTTGCCAGGGAGAACAGAGGCGCTTTTCAGTGGATTTGCAAAAAGTCAATTTGGAAGGAAGAAACTTTCCCCACCTCAAAAATAACAATTTCGCAGATTAATCTGGAACTCGCCCAGCGTACAAAGTACCTTACAGTCTTTAAATCCAAAAGCCTCACAGCACTGACCATCACATACAGTTTTTCTATGGTTCTTTGAGCACCCTAATGCCAAACTAATTACTTAAAATAATAAGAACACTTATTAAAAACCACTGAATCAAGGTAGAGCTATATTTAGTGAGAGAAGAAAAAAGAAAAAAAAAGAAAGAAGGATAAAAAAAGAAAGAAAAGAAAATCACCCAGAAGGAAAGAAAAATATTCATTGGGGTTCTTCTGCAATACCTGCGAGTCACGCAAGAATGGTCTGCCCTGCTGGTCATTTCCTGTTTTAGTAGAGACTGGTGGGCGCAAAACAGGCCCCCTTTTACAGACTAGAATCAGATTAGTGTCATGGGGCCAGCCGCAGTGAATGGGAGTCGTGTCGGTGGGTGTCTGCGAGGGGTCCGCCTGTCACCACCCCGTGTCATTTCAGCCTGATGGCCTCGTCCCCGCAGACATCAGAGAGTAGCCGATGTAATCTGCAGTCATTCAGCAGTGACCTGGAGAAATGGAAACCAGTGCCGGCGGCGAGAAGGGAGGGCCGAGACAGAAAGCCGAGCGAGCGATCTGGTCAGCCCATATATTTATCTACCTGACACCGTGAACTCTGCAAGACCCGCGGAGAAAAAAGACCACCCTTCCTCTTCCTCCTCCGCCACATTCACATGGATTCCCTGATGCAAGCAGCCGCAAAAGAGGCTCGATTGAAGAGCACTCGGCTAATTGACTGAAATGATACATTAAGACGTATGCGTACCTAATTGCAGGAATCGCTCCGGCATTCTCTTAAATCGCAACATAAACACTTGAGGTTTCCGGTAAACAGCTAAAAAACAAAACAAAAAAAAAAACTGGCTCTGGTTTGCTCCCGATCTGACTGATAATGAACTCATTTGAATATATTCCTACCCCAGTAATTACAATCTAATCGGAATTGATGGATCATTTGGGCCCAACCTGCATGAAACATTCATTATCACAAGCCCCCAACACATGGTCGGAGCTTTCTCCACATCAAACACCAGCGTTTAGAACTAGGAACAGACTAATGAGGTGGACACACTATACAAATGCATGAGAGCAGCTCACTCGTATGTGCGGTTTCCGAGCATATGCGTCGCTCGCTCGCGCTTCTGTCGCCGCGTTCCAAATCGCCTGCGCATTGTTTGGCATTGAATAGACACGCGAAAGGACTCTAGAGACAACAACAACAAAAAAAAAACAGACATGTAAGTTGAAAACAGGTGTATAACAGACACATAGAATGGCTCCAGAGCCTGTACGGCCCCTCTGATTTGCCCTTCTAAACAGCATATGGCAGAAAAACATGTCTTATCTATTGACATATTAATGTATTCAACTGCGTTTTATTATTAGAACAAACATTAACATAATTCTCCACTTGGCGGCTGTCCAGCCATCTCTAGTATCTAGACTGATGGCAGCTTGGCTCGCCTTTCTCCAAGTCCCTGACCTGCATTCTCAATGGCCTGCAAAAAATAAAAAATAAAAAATGGGGGGGCTTGAGGCCTCTTGGTGGCAGAGGGGATTAGCCATGCAAGCACTTCCTCCATTTTGGAGATTTTGTTATTGAGTTGCACTTTGCCAATGCTAATTGCCTGTGCCCACGCAGGGTCAGAGAGGGCCACCTCCCCATTGGGATGGATCTCTCCACTTCATCTGGACATTATATTACCTCCGGCCATGATTTGCGTCAGCAGGCTTGAGTTTAATTCCCCTTAATCACATTCAGGCACCCTGGCAGAATCAATAAAGACACAACAGTCAGGGCCATCCTTTGTCCAACAATCCATTAAGGAGATAGAAGCCTCAGCAAAGGCTGCGCCGGCAAACTTTATCATTCCACTGCTACATATATGATATGAAACTAAGTGATGGAAGCAGTGATACGGGACTGTAAGGCGTTTAGCTAATTGTCTGCAGAGTGAAAATAATGAAGTCTGCAAATATACTGTTACAGACATCCCACTCCATTCAGTAAATGTAAAAATAATGTTAAAACTGGAAATAGAGCATCCTTCATCTTCTCTCATTAAGTTCTATGCAAAGCAAATGCATCCAAGTATCGAATCATAAAGTATCAGGTTACAAAGTTTAGAGGCTGAGAAAAGGCCACTGAGGGTGGAGGTTAAGGTAGATGACTGGGTCACACAAACATGGGAATTTCACAGTGGAAACCAGTGTGCGTGTCCCATGTGGAACCAAACGTCATCCTTGACATGTATTTACTGATGCCCCAAAGTGAATGAATGTGAGGTATTTAACTCAACATCAGGTGCGAAATTGACCTAGTAGTTTTGGTGCCTAAATGCAACCCCTACTACTATGTGTAAGTTGATGGGAAGAAAACTAAAGATGGCGTTGCTGTAGGACAAGCTATGACGCATTTGTGTCCAGCTGATTTTTTTCCTAATATATCTGCTCCATAAGGCAAACCCAAAATGCTAACGATCTGGTTACTTTTCATTTGGGTTGTGTGACACATTCTCTCACAATTTTAGGTCCCCAGTCCGACATTCTTTAATTACGTTCCAGCAAATTTAAATGTCAGTGACAACTGGGCAAAAAAGTCAATCCAGTTTCTCCTTTGGTATGCAGGGATAGGTTTCCCGTACAAAAGCAAGAGGTTTAGAAAATGGGTAGAAAGATTTATACACTACTTACTGTATGATCACCATGGCACAACGAACTGGATCTGTCAGCTCATATTAGCGACTAGTGAGGCAGCAGGTAACATTTACAGGGAGACATTTACGGGTCGAGTCTTGGCAGCAACTGCTTGAATGTGTTTGTGTGTGTTATGTACATCGCTTTACAGGCGACATGTAAACAGATGTGTTTGCTATAGATTTAATGCAGCTTGTCACGTGTCCATACGAGCAATTTCCGTGTGCGGCAACAAATGAGAGCAACACAAACCTCTTCTTCTGCAAGCATACAAGAGCATGAAATGAGCACAGAATGATCATCTTTCATCAAGATGGTCCATATTTTCCCCAAAAAGTAAAGCCCAACTTCAGTTACAGGGTGCAATTTATGAGAATGGATAGCTAAATTGTCTGATTAACAGTGGGGTTCCGGTAGAAATGTCTGCTGAGGAAGTAATGCATCAGTTTGAAAGATAGTGTGATTATACTGTATTGTCATTTGGCTTGAGAACAAGGCGTTTTAGCGTCCGTGAGTGAAGTGTCTTTTGAGATGTAGATGGGCTCGCACATGGCACTCCTGAATAAATTGCTGAGCCATTTCAAGGAATGTAAAATTAAAGTGTCTTTGAAAGCTGGGAACTTTTCTTTTTTTTGTTTTAAATCAAGCAAAAAGAAAGGCAGGCCAAGAGGAAGTCAACACTCGTACCAATGATTTAAACACATTATTACTTAGTTGTAGTGCAAGAAGCTGTGGGCACATTATGTGTATTGATGTCTCAGCATTAGCAAACAGTTGGCTTTTCAACATTTTCAGAATCACATTTCTTACCAGCTAGTTGAAAATGCTCCTTTGAGCGCTGTATGATATCTACAAATTCCTGAGAAAGCTAAATTCTTCACTATGTTTACCAGCATGCTCTAAACGTTGCTTGCCTCTCATTCAGTGGTGAGCATTGTAGTGTGCGGTGGCTTTTATTGAGATTCTTTTACACTGAAAATAGCTTCCTGCTGCAGTCGGAAACACAAAGTGAGAGCGAAGCAAAGCAATAAAGCTGCAGGATGTTGCACCAAAACATTAGCTAAAAGATGCTAAAATGCTCCTTTGAGCTGTGGGGAACTGCGGAGCTTATGAAACAAAAACACAAACTTTGTATCATTTGCTCAACGTATAATTAAAGTAAATATTTTAGTCTGTAATATATTTACTTACAAACATTTATTGGTAAGTAAATATATTGGTGAAACTGTCAAAAATACAGTCTACGGGGTTTGTTTCCATGAACACCAATTTGAAAAAAAATGTTTTTTGACCCTCACCATGACTATCTTTTAATTAAGGTTAATTAAAAGATATTTTCAGTAAATGTAGCAGTCTGAATGTTTTGGTCCATAGGATAAACTTTGGGGTTTACGTAAGTTGTGATTTAATTTATTTGTATTTGAATTAAAATCAAGTGAAATACTGACATCACTGAATAGAGATGCAAAACACAGATTGCCATTTTATACTGGTGCTGATTGTCATAGAACAAAAGAAAAAAGTGTGCCCATGCACACTAAAGCTATAGATTAAATGCTCCCTATTATAAAAAGTTAGATTTCCTTGGCAATAATTCCAGTCAAGGAGCTTTATAAGGACTGTGAAAGTATCAACACGTCAAATCCACAGAGATTATATTCACAAACTGTGCCTTTAAATGAGCAATCGGGACTTCTCTAAGGTTGTGATGTCACAATTATACAGTCGCCGCCTTCATCCGATCCCCAAACCTGGTTTCACAAACACCAGCAGAACTGATGCGGAAGCCTGGTGTGCAGTGCCCGCTCGGGCCTGAGACAGCTGACCAATCAGAGAGGACAGGGCTTTTCGAGGGGAGGAAGGCCTTAAAGAGACAGGCACAAAAAAAGTCAAGACGGAGACTGAATAGAGGTGCCGCAGCAATGGTAAGTATAACAATAAATAAACATTAAAGCATGAAAATAAAGTAAACAAAAAAAAATAAAAAATACGAACCGGAAAAAGAGCATGACAGAGAACCTTGAAATTCCATCACTATTTCTAAACAGCCATGCCACTAGGTTGTTCTCACTGTATCTATAATACATGACATATGTTTTGCACTTGTGTGGATTTATTTTGTGTGTCAAGAATGCGTTCCCCCGAGAGCCTGAGTGGGTGATGTCTGTTCCAGAGACAGTATTTTTCTTGTATTGATTCACAGCGGTGTCCCCGCGGTTCACGAGTGTGGCCAACCAAGGACTGGAGCACACAGCATTTTAATCTGTCAAGATGTCACCAGCTCCGGACAAGAGGGAGAAGACAGAGGGAGAGAGGGAAGAGGGGGGTTAAAGTTTGGATGGAAAGAGAGGGATGACACCCAACAGCCAATGCCGGTGTGCCCGATTGTGTGAGCGCGCACACACACACATGCACCTACACACACACATGCACCTACACACACACATGCACCTACACACACACACACCTACACACACACACACACAGAAAAACACATAAAGCCTGCCAGTCAGTCAATCAGTCAATGTCCACTTGAGGGACTCAACCTCTGCCCCTTCTTTTTTCATCCCTACAGACATCTCAACACAGCTCACTGAGTTGAACAACAGTCGGCAGGCAGAGCCCTACAACATTCACATACAGCGCAACTGTGAGATCATGACCTCACTGATGGTGACTGGTGAGAATATAGTAATGCGGCGTGATATCGATTGATTGAAATGGTAGAGACCAGGTATAAATATATTAATTGCAGGTGATATTGTTCTACTGCATCACATTTACTTTCCTCTTTTCTATTTTATAGTCATGTTCACAGAGCGGATATACTGTATATTTTAAATTCAGCTAACATTGAGTGTGTTGTTGTCGGCAGCTGTGATTGTTTTGTTTTTTTTTGTGGGGAACAGCCGATTCCCAAGACAGCTGCCGCGATGATGCAGGGTAAGCTCCTGAACAGCTTTTATAGGCAAACACGCCAAAAGGTAAGATGTTAAATTACCACGTTGTTTTCTTAGGCTGTAAGCTGAACACTCCTGCACGCGGCATTGTTTGTGTACACAACACGTACGAACGTTTTCTCCGAGGAATAGGCGAGATGGTATTTGGGGAGATAACGCTCTCACTTTTTAAATAAATTGGGATGGGGAAGGTTGCAGTTCAGGCACAATACCGCTGAGCTGGATTTTTGAAATTGGAAAAAAGGTTGAAAAAGAAATTGAAATATATATACTTACAGACCTTGCACCTACCCCTCGTCCACCGACCTCGGGGCAATGACGCAAGTCCAATCCAAGGAGGCCCCCGAACTCGCAACCCACGGGATCTGGAACCAGCCACCACCTTAAAAATCAATGTCAGTGGTTGATGTATATGCGTCGCAAGTGCCTTGAAATGTTCAGACAAAATGTAATTAAAACGAATCAAGAAGGAGAGCGAGAGCAGTTTAAGATGCATTATGAAACCACATAAATAAGAGTTCTGGAAATTAAGAACTAATTACACCACTATAAAAGCTCATTAATTCCTCATTCATGCCCCCTGGAAATAGACTCTTTTTCTAGAGGGGAGGGGGGGATTTACACCTGGTTGGCTGGATTTGCCTGCGAAGGACTGAAAAAAAAAAAAAAAAGATAAAATGTGGAATTAGAACTGGCTACATCATTCCTCCTT
Organism: Acanthopagrus latus; assembly: GCF_904848185.1. Classification (NCBI taxonomy): domain Eukaryota; kingdom Metazoa; phylum Chordata; class Actinopteri; order Spariformes; family Sparidae; genus Acanthopagrus; species Acanthopagrus latus. Next base: position 9,151,572 of record NC_051048.1, read on the forward strand.
GCATGCTCAGAGATACACTCATAAAGGGAACAGCATCTGTTGGATGTTCGACATTGTTCTTTGTAATGTGTTTTATCGTGACCCAGAGGTTCATGAGCTGAAACCTGTTGGTCTGACAACAAAGTTATTCGTACTCCTGACGTTTTGACTTCTCCAGACATTTTCCTTCTCCATGCGCGTTTGAAAATATAGGTGAACTCGTGCCAGAAATCCCTACTCTTCCTCTCAGGCGAACCACGCACGCCTATGCCAGATACATCCCCCTGCTGATTACCGCAGTTGGCAGGTACTCATTGGTCTTTTTGGATCTGGAAAAGATAAGTAAGTATATTTGCTCAAGTGCTTTACTTTGAGGTCTAACCCCGACTCCAGGGTTAGCTCACTGGCTAGCCTATATATGGAAGCACAGTTAGGATTACAAGTGTTGCAGTGCAGTTATTCAACAAATTTTGATGTACCTAGAAGTTCCAGTTTGTGTGTTAAATAGCTGTGGTAGTTAGATTTTATATTAGGATTTTGCACATTAAAGATCAACCAACTTATTTTAAACATACCAAAAATTTTCAAAAAAATGGGTATTTATCATGTGTCATGTGTTTTTAGTCGAATTGTGTCTTGAAACTGATATATAGTGGTCAGGGATATCATTGATATTGGTGAAACTATATTCCCGACTGACTTTTCATACCGTGTTTTTCATGTTGGTGCATCCAGTAATAAATTCTAACCCTAATTTCTTAAGGTCAGTGATTGTAAATTGCATTTTTAAATCACAGCTAACGCACTTAGAAATCGCAATAAACCTAAATGTTTAAGAAAGACACTTCTGAGTTTCAGGTGCACTGGTGTCACCGAGTAAAATGTTCAGCCACTTGTGACCATCATGTTTTGAAAACACATACATTCAAAATGTAGTCTACACTGATTGAAGGGCAAAAAAAAAAAAAAAAAACATGGCAAAGAAAAGGCCAACGACATCTAAATATGGTAGTATGTAAAGATCATGCTATGTCAACTTTCCCCAGTTTACGTCAGCGCGGTACAAACATCTACCTTTGAAATTAAACCACCGAATGTGATATTACCACCAGCATGATGTATAAAAAAGAAGCAAATGAAAAAAAATAAATAAAAACATAGATGAAATGTCAAGGAAATTGAAATAATATACATCATAATATCCTGATTTTCAGCTCTGAAGCTAAATTTAACGACATCTGTGGCACTCAGCTTTTAACGCGGGACCAAATTACTTCCAGATGTGAACGAACTACATGAACACCACGCAGAAGCTACATCTGGTTGCAAGAAAGTGGAAACTAGTGGAGATATGAATATTCAAAAAAATAAAGTGACCGATTCTTTGTACTGGTAGAACATGACTTCCTGTTATTCGTTTTGATCACTGAAACCAATCAGCAACAACCGTGTCCATGAATGCATGTTGCCAAGTTTCCTCGTGTGTTCAGGACTTATTTCAACCAATCCAGTAAGAAGAAGAAGAAAAAAAAAAAAGCAATTGCTGAGATGGACAGAGAATCACAGAGATGTGGAAATTAAGCTCTGCGGGGCCAAACTTTAAGTTGTGGGAGTGCAGCTTTAGGATTGGCAGGGTGCCATGAATCAGTTTTTCCAAAAAAAAAAAAAAAAGAAAGAATCCATGACAACACATTAAATACATACTGTGTGTCCTAACTCACAGAAAAACATGCCGACTATAGTATTCATACTGTTGTACTTCCTGTTTGTTTATCGGTCTTTGGTAATGTCCAATTAAGACATGTACATTTTTTCTTGCACATTCTTATAACAAGTGAGCCAAGCTCAGGTACGCCACCTCATTACAAGAAAAACACTGTAAAACACTGCTCTCAGTGCATCCCACATTATTCCATACGAAGGACCAACTCCGTGCTGCTCCTTGGGTGAAAATGAAAGTTATCGGGCTGCCCTCCTGTGCAGCACAAAGTTAGCGCCGCCTGGGGAGAGGACCACTTTCATCCGGCGCTGGCCTCCATGCAGTGATAAATATATTACTTTTGAGGGGCAGTCAGCTTAATGGCTCATTTAGACATTAAATATAGAGCAAATATCGAGAGTCGGGGGGTCGTTATGTGATTTGGGTGTGGTCTCTAAAGGAACGTGGAGGTCTCTGCAATGTGTGTGTGTGTGTGTGTGTGTCTACTTTGTTGGAGGCTCATCTATAATGTACAGAGACGATTAAGTTTGAGCGGCGGCTGGGGCAGATAGACAGCCGGCCGAGTGGCAAGGCGCAGATAAGAATGAATGCAAATATACAGCAGGAGCGGCAGATTAACCTTGGCCAAGGTCGAGCGTTAATGCCACGAAACAGGCAGGGAGCACCGCGGCGCCCGCTGAGGTAAAAAAAAAAAAAAAAAAAAAAAAAAACACACACATGCACACCCGGCCTCACGCCAGCACGGTTTGAAGACGGGGCGGCGCGGGGAGAGACAAGCACACACTCTCGCTGATGTTCACACGGGGATGGCTGTTATCTGTGTACACGATTGATTATCGATTAGTCATCAATCACGGGCGGTGGGCGCTCGAGTCTCGGGCTGCACACTGTTTTCAGAGACCGTTTGAAAGCCGCACTAAGCAGAAATCCCAGCTCTCTTTTTGAACCTTCAGAACCTTCAGTCGATACGTTCTCCAGGACACTTTGATCGCAGCCGCATCGCTTCCCGTTTTGTCTAAATTTAACTGCCGTCGAAATACTGTTGGTGCTCTCACACACACTGCATTGCATTTCTTGTGCCGGTCCTCGGTGAAAAACACTATGTGTCAGTTTTTATTGGTAGCGGAGGAGCCCGCCATTCCAACGCCGCATTCCGGTTGCCTACTGACCCGTGAGAAAGACAATGTTTGTAGTTACATTACGGGAGACATTCACAATGACCTGCTCACCCCTCATGCTGATGGAAAGTTGATGAAGTTTTCGTAGTCCGCTCTCCCAAACAATGGTAGATGGTGACCTTTTTCAAATCAACTAGGAATCAACAAAAATAAAACCTAAAAAACAACTCGATACAGCTCATTCAGTTGCCCAGAGATCCCAAACTGATTTAAAAAAAAAACACTTTATTTATACTCTTGGCGATCAGTCCACATCAGCTACAGCGAAGATATCGGTTTAATTTATGTCTTTCTGAATCAGTTTGAGACATAAGGGCTTCCAGTGATCAGACAAGCTGTGTGAGTGAATATTTCATGAGCCACTTCAGCCAACTGTCCATTGGCATTGTACGGGGTGAGCAGATGATGACCAAATTGTCACATTTGGGTGAACATGTCCTTTAAAATAACCCTTTCCTGTGAAATACTCATTCTTCAGAGGGCAACCAGAATACTGCATAGTCACTGCAATGTTATTTGGTGAACTTGTCCTTTAAAATACCGGTGTTAAAATGGTTTAACTGGTAAAGAAACACAGGTTTGGCTTTTATTGTGGCGGCTCACCTGCCGCAAAGGTTGGCACGACTGATCGGTTATCAGAAACGATGGTACGACAGTCATTTTGAACGCTTATTTTTTTGCCGCTGAGAAACGGCCCATAGAGGAGCAAGCGGCGGCGAGGTGTTGACGAAGAGCTGCAGACCTACAACTTCCATCTGTTGTTTAACATCAAGCCTGGCTGTGACGTGAACCGAACGCGCCATCCTAAAGTAGCGCTCGCCGTGGCGTTGAACCGCATTCGCTGCCACTGCGGCGACCACCAGGTGTGGCCGGATCCGCCACTGACTTCACATTTTAAGCATCACAACTTAGAAAAATAATCAGTTAAAAGAAAAACAAAATGGAAATGCAAATGGAAGCACAAAGACAGTAATGCAACATGCTGCCACTCAGCCTCCCTGGCGCACGGAGAAACATGTGATTTAAGGGGCGCGTCGGACGATTTTTACCAACGCAGGAGATGATCACGCCGTTACACAACCGCCGCCCCCGGAACACTTAACATGGAACACGGCGCTAACCCTCCCCTTTTACAAGTTCTAGCGGCACCGAGGCATGTCTCTTTCCAGCACTCTGCCATTACATACTGATTACTTTCTTGGGAGGCTGACAGCGAGGAGCCGGCTAACCCACACTGTAGATGAATGATAACGTCTCTCTCTCTCTCTCTCTCAGCCGCCGTCTCCCCCTCTCCCCATCTCCCCCTCTCCCCTTGACGTCACATGCAGGGAGACGGTATCTAGGAGCAGGTAAAAATAGTGTGGCAGAGGTAGGAGACATCAGGTTGTGATGTGCTGAGCAGATGGAGGGAGGAAACGGTGAATACCAATAAAGCAGATGGATTTGGCCCGGGTGGCGCTCACTGTACTGTATTTGTCATGTTGCTCTGCGCCGAGTTCTGGCGGAGGGCTGCAGGATATGAAAAACCTGGTAAAAATGAAAACGGAAAGTGGTGAGGCCGCGGGGCCCCCGTTAAGGCGACTTAATCTCGTGTCGGGGTGTTATTCTTATCATGTCACGTGAGAGGACTATCAGCGATCAAGATCGACGGCGCCGTATGAGCCAGAATCTGTTTCAATGTGTCATGCGGCTCCCAGGTTCTTTGAAAAGATAAATGTCAAGCAGAAAGAGTTTTTTTCTTTTTCTTTTTTCATATCTGGTGGTATTTTCCTCAACAGGTCTTTTGCACAATTCCCCTTAACTTCCTGGTTGCTACTGTTTCAAGTGTATATTATTCAAATGAGATTCTTGTTCGAATTGAGTCGACTTTTGATTTTTTTTTTGGCTCCAGTAAATGAAATTTTTGCCATTTGTCTCATAAGTTTGTTTCCAACTAAAATGTGTCACCAAATGATGAAATTGCTGCAACTATACAGAATGGTGTGTTTATTTGTTTTTGTTTTTTTCGATTTACATACTTTCCATGAAATACTGTAAAGTATGACTAATGCCTTTTGTGCTCTGCCGGTGTCAAAAAATTCTAAATGCGTACTTAAAGGCGCAAGAGAAGGGACGACTGGAGCACTTTCGAATCCACGCTCAAAACAAATAGGGAGCAACACCAGAATAGTATCACCAGAATAACCACTGACTGCTGCTAGGTTTAGCAACCTTAAGCTAATTAGCTCAGTTAGCTGACCGGAGTGTTTATGCAGCTAGTGCGGGAGCTTTGGGCTGGGAAGAGCCGCGGCTAGCTGGTTAGCATGCGAATACCAGCAGACATCAATAGTCACAATGTCAAAACATATATTTCTTCACATTTGATCGATAACTTTATTTAAAGTTAATTTTGGAACGTTTGCGACTGAAATTACTATATATTGCACCTTTAATTAAACTTTGGTAAACAGTTTTTTAACTATTAACAATGCAGTGCTTTATAAACCAGTTACAGTTATACAAATAATGTTTGTGGATGAATTGCACAGTATTTATAACCATTTACAAGGTAATATAAGCATCAGTTGCAACTTTACCCACACCTTTGATTGCTTGTTAACACTGAAATAATTATTAACTCAAGTTTAATAAACTATAAATTTACCATATATTAATGGTGGTTGCTCTCGAGTGTCATCAATTGGCATCTCTTGTTTTCGAGCGAAATGTCTTCACAACTACTGGATGAATTCCAGTTTGGTGCAGGTATTGATCTTCCCCTCGGGATGAATTGGAAAAAAAAAAAAAAGAAAAAAAAAAAACTTTGCTGAGTTTTTGACTTGTCCCATCTAGCAACATCATTATTTTATTTGACCATACAACCTCAACAGCGACAAAAACCCATTAGCCTAAAGCTAGAGGCTGCTAGCATGCTCACATTTTAAACTAGGATGGTGAACATGCTAAACATTAATGTTAGCGCGTCGACATTAGCATTTTGTACTAAGTCTAAAAAGGACAGCCTTTCAGAAGCGTTAGCATGTTATGCAGGTTATTGATCTTGTTTTTGACTTAGCCCTTTAGCTTAGCTTGAAACAATGAAACATGCAGTGGGCCACTTATGAGATTTAGCGATGCTTGTGAAGGAGCGGAAATCTAAATCTTGCAACTAGTTCCTGTTCTTTCCAGTGGTTCAACTTTTGCACAATAACAAGCAGGCTCGCACACCTCCCCAACGACACACACGCAATATAATGCGGTAAATAATTCACAGAGACATCTGGATGTCCCCCATTTTCCACCCAGTCCTACACGCCTGGTCAGACCATGCCTCCGTAATCATCGACAGTTCGAAACCTCGTCTTTGCTTTACTATTGAGCTTGTTTTAATAGAGTGAGGAAACGCGGTTCATCCACCGGGCCCACCGTGTACAGTAGACCCTTAGAACCAATTAGAGAACGTTTCTCTCTGAACATTTCTCAGATCACTCCGGTCCA